>NW_004567148.1:1289079-1296807 GCF_000260355.1 Condylura cristata | reverse complement strand
GGAGCAGTGGGCAGGTCAGGAGAGGTCTGCCGTGCCATGTGGTCACCTCCGGGGCAGGCGGGGATTGAACTCATGCTGTAGTAGCTTTAGTTTCTTAGTGCTGTGCTTTAACCCGCTGCGCCACCAGGGAGGGCCTCCTGACATGTTTTTATCACTAACTTATAAGATCTTTAAATGCAGGAGTGCATTTCTTCACCATTTAATCCCCAGAGCCTAGCATGATCCATAGCACAGGGTAGACTTTTAACATAAATGTCAAATAATTAAATGAGGCAAGTAACCCCACCAAAATAACAATATTAACATCTAAGGCCAAGGAGGGTGTTCTGTGATGTGACCCATGAAATCTGGCTCCTTGAATCCATGAGCTATGGTCATTTATGGGCCCAAGGTGTGGAGTTGCTTTTAGGCCCCATCATTTCTCCGTGTCTACAAGGTCACTCTGATATGGCTATGTATAGAGAGAGTGCCAAATGCTACTCTGAAATTCAGAAATATTAAACATATGGCTTCTATCTGTTCTTTCAATCCCAGAAAGGAAAAATTTTAATTATTTAAAAAAAGGTTTATTTTATTTATTTATGCATACAAGAACTGGAATATAGGCTAGAGCTATGGGGGAGTTGAGAGGATGCACCAGAGACAGTGAAGTGCAGAACAGGTGGATCCGCTGAAAGTCACTGCTGAGAGGAGCAGCAGGTGAGACAGGAGAGGTCTGCTGTGCCATGTGGGTCAGCTCCCTGGCCGGGGATCCATCTCATTCTGCAGTGGCAGGAGATAGATTGATAGTGCTGAGACTTTAATCCCTGCATCATCAGGGAGGTCCAGTATTTAATTCTTATATCCAGTTTTCATTTTTCTTCCTTCCTATTGTTCGTTTGTTTGTAGAAAGAATATAGAATCATACACACACACACACACACACACACACATATATGTTGTATTTTCAAATCATTGTTAATAAATTTAGGATACTTTACATATCTTTAAACAAATACTAAATGCATTTGAGTCATCACTGAGCCTTATTTATTAACTACATCTTACAACCTTTACAACCTTCTTTCTTTTTTTTTTTTAAAGATTTATTTATTTATGCATACAGAATTGGGGTACAGGCCAGAGGTGCAGGGGCAGTGGGAAGATTCACCAGAAACAGTGGGGAACAGAACAGTCAGATCAACAAAGTACACTGCTGAGGGGAGCAGCGGGCAGGTCAGGAGAGGCCTGCTGTGCCATGTGGGTCACCTCCCGGGGTGGGGGGATCAAACTTGCACTGAAGTGGCTGCAGCTAGCTTGCAGTGCTGCATCCTAACCTGTTGCACCACCAGGAAGGGCTCATAACCTTATTTCTTAAAGTGAAGCTTAAGTTTTATTGCTTCAGGGAGTTTAGAGAAAGAAAATGAAACTTAATTGGAGTACATGTATATTACACAGTTACTCCCCACAATTGTTTCTTACAACAACACTGCAAAGTAGGTGATATTAATTCTGTTTTATGTAAGTGGGATGTTCATCTTGAAGCAAGCAGGAGATGGCGGGGATTGTAGGAGATAGCGGGAATTGGAATTCAGTTAGGGCTAGCTCTAAAGTAGAGAAGTCTGAGTCTGATACAAACTATAGCCCTTTTCCAGCCAATGTATACATCTCACAAATTAGGATTCTTTGTTACTCTGTACACCTGGTCCTGCAGCAATGACCAGGACCACCAATACAGACCCAGAAACACCATCACTGTCACCATATTGAGTTGAAGTTTTGGGGAGTAGGTATGGAGCCTAAGGATCCCAAGCAGGCTCTTCCTCAGTTCTTATCTTTGGGGAGGAAAGAATTCAATGCTGAGAGGCCTCCCTGGTGCACAGGGGTTAATGTCTCAGCACTACTAAGCTATCACCAGCCACTGCAGCATGAGTTCAATCCCCAGCCAGGGAGCTGACCCACATGGCACAGCAGACCTCTCCTATCTCAGCCACTGCTCCCCTCAGCTGTGTATTTCAGTAGATCTGGCTATTCTGTTCCCCTCTTAGTCTCTGGTGAGCCCTCTCACCCCTTGCACCTCTGGCCTACACTCCAGTTATTGTATGCATAAGTAAAATAAAAATAAATCTTAAAAAAAGAAAGAATTCAGTATTGAGATCAAAGTTACAGAAAAGTGCGAGGCTTATTGGTAGATAAGACTAAGGAGAGGTATTGACAGGAAGAACAGGAAAGCTGTCTGGTGGAGAGGGGTCCCAAGTAGGTGGCTAATGACAGGCAAGTGGAAGAACAGGGAAGCTCTCTAAGCATTGGGTCCCAAGTGGGTAGCTTCTGAGGGGGTGAGAAGCAGGTGCTTATATAGGTACAGTGGGGAGGAGTGGGGGATAAGCCCTTGGGTGTCTCTGAGTGCACCTCTTGCTCATTGGCTGGGGGGGTCTTCTAAGCTACCTAGGCCCAGTGAGTTTTTCAAAGCCAGCTTCGGTGGCACTGCTCTTGTGCTATTATGTTGCTGTTCTGAATACTCCACTTTTAACTGAATGGGGTGGGGGCCTCCCCCCTAGTCTGTGATTATTTCTCCATCAGGCTGGTGAGTGGACTTCGGATTGGGGGCCCACTGTTTCTAACCGACTGCCTGTGCCCATTTCGTACTGTTCTCCTTCAATATTAACATCACATACTGTTGTGCTGGGAATTGGATTGCCAGCCTGTGAGTACCACCTCGTTTTGCAGCAATCTACTCCTCCCTCAAGAGGGAGAGAAAATTCATGCACCACACATTTTGTGTGAGTTTTAAGGGGTTCTTGCATTTCCAACAGCTCCTCTGTGGTCCCAGGTCAAGACTGCTAGTCTAAGGCCCAGTTGACTATATAACATTCTCTCCAAAATTGGAGGAAGGAAGATTTTCTTCACATATGGACAAAGAATACTGAATTTTGACCTGGATCTCAGCGATTGTTTACTCAGAAGATAATGCCAATGCTTATTGTATTAGAACATTCACTGTCTGTAGAGTAGTGACAAGCTGGATGATAGAAAGTGAGGAGTTTAGAGCATGGCTGGGAATGGAAATTTGGGAATGGGAGTTATCAGCATAGAGGCAGAGTTGAATTAATTAGTTCCGCAAATGTATATTGAGTAGTGACACATGTTAGACAAAGGCATAAATTTATGAGTATTAGCCCCTTTTTCTACCTAGCCTTTGGAGCCTTAGGACGAAGAAATACACAAGAGGAGAGGTGCAGGAGATACTCTGATACTCATCATTAAAAGGGTCTCTTCATGTAAATGAAACTTTCTCATTTCTTGGGAATTGAACTGTAATTCTCCCACCGATAACAGAAATCTGTAAGTAAAAGAAAAAAAATAGCAATGTCATATCTAAACATCTTGTGGGCTATTTAAAAAGATGGCATTAAAATTTATATATGAACTGAAAAATGATACAAGTCCTGTCATCACTTGACAGGCATAATCACTTATCCTGTAATGCAAACAGTAACCTAATAGCAAGATGCTAATAGGCCTTGGTGCAGGTGTTGCTAATTAGCTATTGGATTAGGCTGAATCCACTCTTTCTCCTTTTACCTTTGCATGTTTGTGCAAAATGCAAATGTGGGTTGTAGGCTGAAATGTTTAAGTGACAAGCAGGGCTCCCAGTTTGAAACAATGAGAATTTTTTGACTTGGACAATAAGCAAACTAAATAGTAGCTTAGAATTCAGCCGGATTTCTGCTTCTCTTGTTGGCACCTGTGCCCTCAAACATAAAGTTAATTTGGGCTTGGGCCAGTGGAGAAGACCAAAGGATTTCTTTCTATGTGTTCTTCTTTTCCATTTCTCGTTGGACTACTTTAGGAGATATGGCAGTAGTTACTAGTATAATTAGGAATCATTCGTTTATTGAGTAAATATATGTTGAATGGCTACGTATTTGCCTGTGCTTAGCATATCAAGGAAATGACATATATGTTGTTGAATGAAAAGCAATCATTTGAGAGTTTTAAAATCTCCCATAAGTATTTGGCAAAATCGGGATTCACCTGCAGTGAGGAAATTATTCCTATTTGTGTGATTGACATGTGGAGGAGAAAGTTGTAACCCTGATCAATAGCTCATTTTACTCTCCTACATCTTTCAGAGTGTTTTCAGTTGGGAGGGAGCAAACACTCGCGTTGGCCAGTGAGCTCTGAGTGTTCTCTGGAGTGAGACCCTGGAAGAGTCAATGAGGAAGGATGTATTTTCTGGATGAAACTGTCAGTAGATGGAACTGTGGGAACTTGAAACTCTTGCTGACTCCTGCAGGAACTGTTCCATGAACAAGAAATAAATTCGTGTGTATGAAAATTTGGGTTTTTTGATTTTTTTTTAGCTTTAGGAAGGGGTTTTGGAGGTTTTTATTAACACCGTACTTCCTAATCTGTGCAGAGTAATGTAAGGACTACTGTGCACTTCCCTATTCTAGAGGATTTTTGTTGTTGTTGTCGTCTCAGTGCTGTCTTTTATAACAAAGAAAATTCATTGGCTATTACTAACAGATATCTTAGAAAAGTTATAGATTCCTACAGCACAGAATATCAGTCATTTAAAAGTAAGTGATAATATGGAATTATCCAAGAATAAAAGAAGATGTATAGAACAGTGCTCATTGCTTTGATGAATATAAAAAAAAGAGGATTATCTGTCATCATCTATTATCTATATCAATTATTATCTATTATCTATCTATGCACACATATATTCATACAATTTTTTTTATTGTGGAAAAAAATACATGACCAGGGGATTACAACTGAGATTAAAAAAAATGCACAAAATGAAGAATGATGTAAAATAAATAAATAAATTTAACAATTAAAAAATAAAAATATTCATTTATATATAAAAAAAGGAATGGAAAGAGTTCAGCAGTGCCCCTCAGTTTTCTAAATTCAACAGGTCAAAATTCACATGATAAACTAGGTGGCAAAAATTACTATTTGCTGCACTATAATAACTTGCTAGGTTCTTTTTTAGTTGTATCAAAGGAAATACTTTGAAAACTAAAATAAATAAAATACATGACCTAAAATTCAACCATTTTTGGAAGTAATATTGATTGCATCTGTTAAGCCAGCAAGCAGAGGGCAGGTTCACTCTGGACTTGGGTAGATGGATAAAATAGAGTCCTAGAGTCCTCAGCGGGCTTTTTTGCTTTAATGACCTCGGGGAACGGGGAACACAGGCACACCAGGCAGGGGTGCTGGCATGCAAGGAGGCAGGCATAAGCCAGACTGGGGCTGGGTGGTGGGGCAGGGAGTCAGGCAGTCAACAGAGTCTCCCAGCTACGCGTGAATCTTTACATTTTTTCCTTTAGGCTCCCTGTGGCATTCTCTCAAGGCCTGGCCTCTTCTGTAGTCACTTAACCTCTCATAGTGGTCCTGCTCTAGCTGTCCCCCTGCGCCCCTAATATCCCTGGCTTCTAGGCTCAGGTGTGTACAAGTATGCATGCCCACACCCATGCTCCAGGTGTTCACAATCAGGCATGCGTGCCCCACACCCACGCTCCCAAGCTCCTCCTGTATTAGCACAATCAAGGCTGCAGGTGATAGCCACAGGCGTTAATGGCACAAAAAAGCCCAACTGACTTACTCATAAGCTTCAGGTGTACAACCTTTTAGATCAGCGTCTGATCGACTACCTCATGCTCACCTCTACAATTCTGGTTTCCATCCATCACTATCCAGTTAACTGTTCACCTGATTTCCTCACCTCCATTCCCCTCAGGAACCACTATAGCTAAAAGTCTAGAGGTTTTTTTTTTTTTTAAATTTTATTTAGTTGATTCACTTGTTTTGTTTCTTTATGTTCCAAATGTGAGTGAAATTATATGGTATTTGTTTTTCTCCATCTGACTTAAGTGCAGTACCTTCTATGTCTACCTTGAGTATCCTGCAAATGTCAGGTTTCCATAGCTTTTTTTTTAATATATAAACTCAGTGGTTTTCATTAGGTTACATCCTTTATTTAGTCATGTTCAGTGGGTCCTAAGCTTGTTTTCAACTTTTAGTTATAGTAATACTGATGAATTAGCATTTTTGTATTTTTCCAGTAAATACCCAGAAGTGAGATCGCTGGATCATATCGTATTTCTTTCTTTCTTTTTTAAAGATTTATCTATTTATGCATACAGAACTGGGGTGCAAGCCAGAGATGCAGGGGTGGTGAGAGGAGTCACCAGAGACAGCGTGGGGAGCATAGCAGGCAGATCGACGAAGTACACTGCTGAGGGGAGCAGTGGGTGAGTCAGGAGAGGTCTGCTGTGCCATGTGGTTCACCTTCCGGGCTGGGGATCAAACTTGCACTGAAGAGGCTGCGCTAGCTTGTGGTACTGCATCCGAACCCGTTGCGCCACCAGGGAGGGCCTCATATGGTATTTCTATTCTTGGTTTACTGGGAATGTCCACCTTTCCCCATAATGATGGCACCACTTTACATTCCACCATTTTCAAGAGTTCCCTCTTTTCCATACCCTCTCTAGGCCTGATTGTTTCTTATCTTTTAAAAAAAGATTTATTTTTATTTATTTATGCATCCAAGAACTGGTGTGTAGGCCAGATGTATAGGGGATGAAAGGATTCCCCAGACAAAGAATGAGAAGCAGAACAGGTGGATCTACTGAAATCCACTGTTGAGGGGAGCAGCAGGGTAGACAGGAGAGATCTGCTGTGCCATGTGGGTCAGTTTCTTGGCTGGGGATCTAACTAGTACTGCAGTGGCTGTGGCTAGTGAGAGCCCTGAGAGTTTAATCTCTGTGCCACCAGGGAGGCCCTGTTTCTTCTCTTTTTGATAGCAATTATTTTCACAGGTCTATGTTGTACCATATCATTGTTTTGATTTGTGTTTCTTTGATGATAAAAGATGATGAACATATTTTGATGTGCTTGTCAGTCACCTGTGTGTCTTCTTTGGAGAAGTGTCTATTCAGATATTTTACCAATTTTTTAGCTTTTTTTTTCTTTTTGAAGAAATCTTTATTTTATTTTTTTTAAACATTTATTTACTTATGCACACAGAGCTGGGGAAGGGGTGCAGGGGCTGTGAGAGGATTCACCAGAGACAGAGTGGGGAGCAGAACAGGCAGATTGACGAAGTACACTGCTGAGGGGAGTAGCAGATACTCAAGTGCAAGATAATTCATGTTAGGCTACTTTTTTTTTTTTTTTTTAAAGATTTATTTATTTATATATACAGAACAGGCAAGGGGTGCAGGGGCTGTGAGAGGATTTACCAGTCAAAGTGGGAAGCAGAACAGGCAGATAGACAAAGGACACTGCTGAAGGTAGCAGTGGGCAGGTCAGGAGAGGTCTGCCATGCCAGGTGGATCACCTCTGGGTTCCGGGATCAAACTCGCACTGAGGTGGCTTTGGCTAGCTTGCAGTGCTGTGTCCTAACCTGTTGTGCCACCAGGGAGGGCCCTCATGTTAGGTTACTTTTAACTGTCTGCATAAATAAACTTGGGGCCCAGCAGTGAAAACTGACTAGAATCAGAGATTTTTGAAATTGTAGAAATATGGGAAACCAGTTGTAGAAGTGACCATGATTAAATTACTTTGGGATTTATGCAAGAGTAAATTAACAGAGGAAACAGCAAAGGGTATTAGAATCTATGGAATTCTGGATTCCTTTTGGAAAGGTATATGGATAAAAATAGGATTAGAAGTGATGGGAGCATTTAGGAAATTTCACCAGTTACTTAGTTTAAAAGAATGGATATA
>NW_004567148.1:1263282-1288979 GCF_000260355.1 Condylura cristata | reverse complement strand
CAAGTTTCTTTTGCTATGCAGTTTTTTTATCTGATACAAGCCTCTTTGTTTACTTTCACGCTTTTCCCTTGTTAGAGACATACTCTTGGTCTGACATCAAAGACCAATATCAGAGAGCTTAACACCTGTGTTTCCTTCTATGTATTTTATAGGTTTGGGTCTTATAATCAAATCTTCAGTCTATTTTGAGTTAATGTTTGTCTATTGTGTAAGGTAGTGTTCTAGTTTTATTTTTCTGCATGTGGTTGTCCAGTTTTCCCTGATCATTTAAAAAAATTTTTTTTACTAAACTTAAAATTTTTTATCTTAAAATCTCAAATGTTAGAATATGTATATCAAACACCATAAACTATTTCCTCTCACTAAAAATACTGTTCTTAAGAATACATGACTTATAATATTTGTAGAATTCATATTTTTTCTTTAAGTAATATTATATTGTAGTGTTATGCAAGTTCAGGTGCACATAATTAAAACTCAACATGTGTATAAACTACATTAAATTTATGCTAGAAGTTCATATCTGTTCTTTACCAAACCATCATCTCCTTCATTATGATTTACCCACTTTCCTTCTGATAAGGACTGATACTCTAAAAGTTTATTTTTATTTTAGTTCACCCATTTGTTTGTTTTCTCTATATACCTCATATGTCTGGTTTATTCCACTAAGCATACCTCCTAATTCCGTCCATGATGTTGCAAATGGCAGGATGTCAATTTTTTTAATAGCTGAATAATCCACTGTTTATCAATACCATCTCTTTTTATTCATTTGTAAGTTATTTTCAGTTCTTGGCTGTTGTATATGATGTTACAATAGACATGGGGGCACATATAGCTTTTTGATTAGTGGTTTTGCTCTTTAAGAAAATACTCAGATATGAATTTCTGTTTTTAAATAATTTTGAGGAATTGCCATACTGCTTTCCATAATGGCTGTACCAGTTTATGTACCTACAGTAGTAAGTGAGGTTCCCTTTTATCTATATCCTAATAATTGTTTTTATTTCTTAGATAAAGTATTTCTCACAGGATAAAGTCATATATTGAAGAGTTATTTTTTCTCTATTTATGCTCTTAGCTTATTTGTCCAAAATCAATTATTCATATAGGTGTAGTTTATGAGATTTCAATTCTGTTCCATTTTTTCTGATCATAGTTTTATTTTTACCATGTTGTTTTGATTACTGTGGTTTTGTAATATAATTTGAAGTGAGGGAAAATGGTATTTCCACTTTTGTTCTTTTTCTGGGGATTGTTTGGATATTCTGGGTCTTTTGTATTTCCAAGTAAATTTTATGACTTATTTTGTTTTATGATTATTTTGTTTTATTTCTGTGAGGAATACTATTGTTATTGTGGCAGGGATTACATTGACTCTGTATGTAGCTTTAACAATTTTAATTCTTCCAACCCATAAGTATCAGATATCTTTCCATATTTTTGATATCTTCTTCAATTTCTTTCAATAATGACATAGTTTTCATTGTACAGATATTTCACTTCCTAAGTTTAATTTATTTGTATGTATTTTATTATTTCTTTTTGTATAACTGTAAACTGATTGTTTTCTTAACTTCTCTTGCTGATGTGTTCCTATCTATTCATAGGAACAAAAGCAATTATTGTATATGTTTTAAAATATTTATTTTTATTTATTTATGCATAGAAGAACTGGGGGGCAGGCCAGAGGTGTGGGAGGTGAGAGGATTATCTTGATACAGACTGGGGAGGAAAACAGGCTTATTTGCTGAAATCCACTACAGAGGGGAGCAGCAGGCCTGATAAGAGAGGTCTGCTGGGCCATGTGGGTCAGCTTCTTGGCTGGGGATCAAACTCATGCCACAGTGACTGGTGATAGCTCGATAGTGCTGAGACTTTAACCCTTTGCCACCAGGGAGGTTCAATTATTGTATGTTAATTCCCCTTTCCCAGTATTTCCTTTTTTTTTTTTTTAATGTCACTTAGCAAAAGGCCAATACTCAACTCACTATGTTTATAACATAAGACATTGTTAATTTTTGTGTTAATTGCTTTTCTTTAGAACATTGTCATTAACAAACTTGAGGTTTTTACACAACACACATACAACCTGATGCAAGATACCTTTCATAAGTAACATATTTTAAAATATTGGAAAGTCAGTATCTGCTGATATGTATTTTGACTTAGTGGAACCAGAAGAGAAAGACATTATACCGATCACAAAGCTGTTAAAGTTAAAAATGCCTTCCACTCCCTTTATACTTACCTCAAGTTATACAATGTACTGAGAGGATTAATTATGAGAAATATGCCAATTGCAGTTTTAAGTTCTTTCTTTGGAAGGAACTCATGAGAAATCAGTTTTGAAGGTAAACTTCATCTTTGTTTCCATCCTAGTTTTTCTTTTTACAGAAAAGGTTTAAATCAATTTATGATAAATATTTCTAAGCTACTAAGTTTTGAAGCTTTCAGGTAAAGCCCAGCACTTTATTTATATAAGGGTTCTGAGAAAAGAGTTCAGCAGAGATCATCTAATCTTACCTGTATATGCTCTTAAATGGTGACCTTTAGTAGATGCTGGTTTCAAAACTGGGAGAGGTCTGCTCTAGTTGTACATGCTTTAATATCTTGTATATTAGCATAAATCAGCACACCAGCTTTCCTTAGGTCCTTAAGGGCTAACATTTCATAGTTTTGCCTCTAGTTACAGGGCTTCTTTCTTTGCCTGTACTGTTCACAACTATTAAAATCTCTGCGTTAGTATAGTAAGTGTTCCATGAAGAAAGAAGAGATTCTTGGCCAATACCCCACATTAGGAAATGTGTGTTATTAATCATTGCCTCTTCTATCTTATCTCCTCATGTAAGGGAGGCATGTATAACTTCATTTATAGAAAAATTGGTAGAGAATGGTAGTTTTCCCTGAATTATCCAGGTCAACGATGATAACATGCGCTCCCGGTGATTGGAAAGTCTCTAGATTCGGCTGAAGAGTATTCCCATTCAGGCGGTGGGTGCTTTTGCAGATACCCTGGCCACATGGCTTCTACCAGTTCAGTCTGAAGGGGAGGAAAGATAGGCACCAGATTCTCTGCTATGCTACGGGCCACTGGTCTGCTTCCTAGAAACTGAAGGGAGGCCCAGGGCACCTGTTACACTTTAGGCTCTGCCCTTGCTGCCATGGCATTTGCCTGGCTCATGCACAAGGTCACTAATTTAGCACAATGTCTTCAAGCCCGATTCATGTTGAAGCAGGTATAAAGCTATCTTTTCAAGGCTTAATAGCACTCAGGTGTGTGTGTGTGTGTGTGTGTGTACACACACTCATATACATACATTTTGTTTACCGGTCATGTCTTGTTAGATATTTGGGTTGCTTCCGCTTTTCGGCTGTTGTGAATCCTGCTGTTATGAGCATGCGTACACCAATATCTATTTAAATGACTGCTTTCAATTCTTTGGGTATTCACCCAGAAGTGGAATTGCTGGATTATATGGTAATTCTATGTTTAATTTTTTGAGGAACTTCCACACAGCTTTTCATGTACCTGAGCCATTTTTTCCCACATCTTAGCAAACAGTTGTTTTTTTTTTTTTTTAGATTTATTTATTTTTTCATACAGAGCTGGGGTACAGGCCAGAGATGCAGAGGGTGAGAGGATTCACCAGCGACAGAGCGGGGAGAAGAACAGTCAGATCGACGAAGTACACTGCTGAGGGGAGCAGCGGGCGGGTCAGGAGAGGTCTGCCACGCCATGTGGATCTTCTCCGGGGCAGCCGGGGATCGAACTCATGTGGAATTGGCTTAAGCTTCTTAGTGCTGTGCTTTAACCCGCTGCGCCACCAGGGAGGGCCAACAGTTGTTATTTTTTAAAAAATGCACAATTAACAGTTGTGAGGTGATATCTCATGATATATCTGGGACCTCCCAGATATATATATATATATATATATAAATTATAAAATTATATATTATATATAAATTAAACAATAATAATAATTCATATATTATTTAATATATAAATCTTTAAGAAAAGTAAATCCTTATTAGTTATATGTAAATCTTTAGGGGAAATCCCTGGAATATATGAAAAAGGAAATAAATTAGCAATTATTATAGTTAGATTAAGCTACCATGAGTCATTTGGAAAAATATAGCACATACTTCCTGTATCCTTGGCTTGACCAAATTGCACTTTGTGCCACTTGAATTTTAGGAAAGGCCTGGGATTGCACCTGTTTTCTCTACCCAAAAGTCAATCAGTAAGGGTCTTTGTTTTCATGACAAGAGCACTCAGCATTCATTTCACAGCACCGGCTTTGGAGAAAGCAGGCTCCTAAGCAGCCAGCATGACCCCATCAAGCTCCTTCCCCAGAAGGTTGTGTATTTATCACATGACCCTGCTTTTAATACATGTTGGTGTTATTTTTAGGTTTTATGTGTTATTTGATATTATTTGAGAGGATATTTTTAGTGTCTGGGAGCGCTAAATATTTTTTCCATGTACGTTAATGGTAATTCGATTGCTGCCATTTGGCTTATAAAAGATATCATAGGCCTGCTCTTCCTTGAATAGCGGAGGGACTTGTATTTGGAAAATTCATTGACACTGTTATTTGGATCTCAAGAAGGGAGTAAATTAGGCCATTCATTATTGCTTCTGGAGAAAAGTCTATGGCTTTGAATAGAAGAGTTTATTTGGTTTGTGATAGCCAATAAAGAGTAGTTGAAAGTCACCTTTAGTTCTCTTAAAAGTAACTAATCTCTTGACATCATCGGGCCTTGAATCAATGGTTGCAGATCAATATTTTCTATATACAGTTATTGTTTCCTTTCACCTTACACACTATGGACTGAAAATCAACACACGGAAGATGGAGAAAATCAATGAGGTACATTTGTGGCTTAGAGAACATTGGATGGCAGACATATGTCCTTTTGGAAACACATACAAAAGAAATTATGTAAGCACTTTTTCAGAGGAATCCTAAAGTAATTACTGGATGAATTTGTGATCCAACAAGTTCTTCAATTACACTGGGAGAGCACATCAATCCATTTTATCTTGCAGTAAATAGACGATCTCAAATGTCTGAATAAAGACACCAAGTTTGTCCCTGCTAGAGTAATTGACTCTGGTGGACCTAAACTCAGAATTTACAAACTGCTTCTCATTTCTGGTCCATTTGGCCTTAATTTTCGGGGACGATTACTGCTTACTGCTTTGAAAGAAATCTAATTTTCAGCAGTCCCAAGGAAATGTGTCTGAATGTTTTTGAGCTTTCTGTGTTAGTGGAACCAGATGAATTACAATCAAAAGTTAATTCACATTGTGAATTATGTCTCTTTAACAATATTCACTCCCTACTGGGGAATTAAGAAAGCCTTGCTTTGGTTTTAAAGTCAGGATCTCAAGAGTGTTGGTTGGCCCTTGTATTGGGAGTTAGCTCTGCAATAGTTGCTAAGGAATAAATACAATTCTGTGGTTTGAATCGGGAATGGAATTTAATACTGTGCTTTCTAAATCTCCAAATGCTGTTTGCCAGATGAAGTCTGTGGCAGCAGAGATATACTATGTGGTCTTCTCAAATAGATGACCACTCCTTTCAAAGACTAGAAAGTCAGAGAAGCAGAATTTACGTTTTCATTTTCTGAATGTTCTAGAATAATTAAGATGAGTGGCTTATATTGTTATTTGCAAGTTAGATTTACACAACTAAGACAGAGAACTTATCCTTCATCATGCAGCTAGTATCTGAGCAGACTCAAGCTCTTCTACCAGGACATGTAGCCAACACATTAGGCTACTCATTAATTCAGTCTTTTACTCACTCAGTCATTATCCATTCATTGTACACTATACTATATATTGTAGGTGTGGGGACACAGGCGGCCAAAATGTGTTCTCTTATTGAACTTCTAATCTAGTTGGGGAGACGGGGTTTGTCCTCATTCACTCAGGCTACCATAACCAAATGTCTCATTTGATAGCTTAAACAATGACAATTGATATTCCCATTGTTCTGGAAATTGGATAATTCAAGAATAAGGTCTGCATAGGTTTCAGTTTTTGATGAGGGTCCTGTTCCTCACTGGAACAGGAAGTAGCTGGTAGCTACTTGTGACCTCAAATGATGGAAGAGAGAGGGAACAATGTTTCTGGTATCTCTTTTGATCACATTAATCCCATTAATTCATGGGATCCTACTCTCATGACTTCATCTAACCTGACTACCTCCCAAAGACCCCATCTCCAAATACCATGACACAGTGGGTTATAGCTTTTAACATGTGAAATTTGGAGGAATACAATTCAGACAATAATGGGCCAGAGAATGCTGAGGTAAGTGCATAGCAGTCCAGATGGGGAGATTCACTAGGGAGAGTGCAGGCAGGATTGCTGTTTTGTGTGAAGGAGCAGGACAGGCCTTCTGATAATGTGACATTATCAGATCTTTGACTTCACTCTAGAATTTCAAACAGAATAGAGATGCAATCTCACTTATGTTTTTGGAGGGCCCATCTGTGTATTATATAGGGAACAGATTTGGATGAGGAGGGTTAGAACATTGCAGACTTCCAGGAGTTTCCATGGGGTCATAGAGATGAAAGTGATGGAATGTGTTCAGATTTTTTTTTTAAAGATTTATTTATTTATTCATACAGAACTGGGGTACAAGCCAGAAATGCAGAGGGTGAGAGGATTCACCAGAGACAGAGTGGGGAGCAGAACAGGCAGATCGATGAAGTACACTGCTGAGGGGAGCAGCGGGCGGTTCAGGAGAGGTCTGCCACGCCATGTGGGTCATCCCTGGGGCAGGCGGGGATCGAACTCATGCTGAAGTGGCTGAAGCTTCTCAGTGCTGTGCTTTAACCTGCTGCGCCACCAGGAAGGGCCAGTGTTCAGATTCTTGTATGTTTTGAGCGTAGAGCTTATAGGACTTAGCAGTGAACTGGATTTAGGATAAGAAAGAGGCAAAAATCACGACTTTGCTGATGTGAACAATGGGAAAAAAGTTGTTTATTCAGTGAATTGGTGGGGGGAGGACAGAGGAAATGTTTTTCTTAGTGGGAATCAAGAATTTAGTTTGAGTTATTAAAAATGCAGAATGAGAAGTCAAGGGGTGGGATCTGAGCTGTAGTGCTGCATCGGGGAACACCACACTGTCCAAGAAACGGGCATCATGGCATCAGCTGTTATGGCAGGATACTGCAGAGAAGCCAAACCGGGCCTTTTTATTGCCTGAATGATTTCAGAGTCAATTCCTCAGGGCAGGAGAACAAAGAGAAAAAAGTTAGATGAAGCGAATGTGCGCTTAGGTTATCTAGGATTTTTGGGGAGATAAGTATGAGTTTCCAGAGTGGTTTTATGGCCCATCTTTGAGGATCAAAACCGAGTCAAACCCACTGGTGATTCTCACCTTTCAGCAAGGCATTCTGCAGATGGTCTGCAGCTTAGTTAGCTTTCTGCTTCCCAGGGCTCCTGGTTTTTTTGCCTGGTGAAGTTTACTCATTGTCCCAGGGAATTATGCGTACTGCTCTTGTTGAACCTGAGAGGAACCTTGGCAGGGTCGGTGGTTTGCACTCTTTAAGTTTAGGTAATTGGCTGACTGGGCCAAATGGACTCTGGACTGAAAAGGCCACACTGCAAGGCCAGAATGGCGGTGTCAGCAGCACTTGACGCCTGGCAGACCCACACCGGAGATACATGTGTTTGAGTCGTCAGTACCCAGATGTCCTTGAGCGTCATGAGACTAGATGAGATCAGCAAGTATATCTAGACTGATCTCTGGAGAGGAACAGGAAGTATCAAAAGACACTGAAAAGAAAAAGTTCAGTAAATGTTGAAAGGGAAAGTGGTATTTCAGAATCGAGGGAAGTAGTTCGAAAAAAGGGAAATAAACAATTTCACCAAATGCTAAAGGTTTTAGTGGGACAAAAATGGTCAAGTTCTATAGGGAGTTACTGGGAACTATGGAAACCTGGAACTGAGTTTTCCAGAATTCCTTCCCCTGTATGGGAAGAAACGTGCACTGAATTCGTTATTTATTGGAAGTCACAGCAAGCATGCGGGGGCTTTGCAAGGCTCTCCAGGGACTCCTTGGCAGCTGACAGCCCCGTGTGATGGTTTCTGGGTCTTTCCTGTGAGCTCCCTCTGCTTCTCTTCCACTGCCTTTGTATAAGTCAGTGACATTTCTTTTGTAGTTTCAGACTTGAATTTCTATGTTAGACTCCTTATTTTCTAATAGCGTGGTGACTGTTTGCTGGCCAAGGACAGATGTCAAATGTATTTCTTGATCTGTATGGAGTCACTTCAAAAGTCTCAGTTACTTCTTGGGACTAATTAAAAAGGCAGAAAAGTCCTAGAAAGCCATTTATAAATCCCTCTTTTATGTTGCTCCAGAAACTATGAAATGGGTTAATTAAGGGCATTAATTAAGTGAACTTCAAGCCTATGTGACTTCCCCATCTTGGGTAATCTGCTCATTTCCCTTGTTTCTACAATAATGGACATATATGCCAATAAAATGGTAAGCTCCAAATTTGATTGCATGCTTCCCTTCAATGTCTAGTCCCTTTGATTTCCTAGAAGATTTAAGTTCCTTTCCTCATTAGCAATATATTTTTCCCTATCAAAAAATTAAAGTGCACCAGACTAGTAAATCTTTCTTTTATTGTTCAAATGGCAAAAAGTGGATTTTTCCTTCCTCTTGTCACCATAATAAAATTAAAGCCCCAGAATATATCTTCTTCCAATTCATATTATTTTGTACAGTCTGAGAGTCTTACTTGGAGACCATAAGGAGGTTGGTTACTTCTTAGACATTAAGGCATGCTCCTAAGTCTTTATTCTAGAATTTCTAAAGGACAATTTTTTTCATATTCTATAGTTTTCTAAAGACTCAACATCATGAACGCTTAAGAACTTTGCATCAGCTCTACAATCATAGAATTTAAGAGAGAAAAAGAAATCCACAGACCAAACAAACTCAGGGTAGCAGCTTATAACTTGAACATCTAATTTTCTCTTGGTTCACAAACAAAAGAAATGATCCAAGTATAAGACATAGTTTATTCTGGAACCCACATTAATCTTATCAACATAAGTCAGGACAGAAACTTAATATTTGGCGGGAAAAGAAGTAAGCTGCCGAGATAGTGGAGAGAAAATGAAAAAGGTATTTGCAGAGCCATTGAAACCTTGCCAGCTGGCTGCTGGAAAACAGAGTCTATGAATTTAAAATTCAACGAGAAGAGGGCATGGCACAACTAGTAGCAAATGGTTCTCTGCATCCTGCTTATTTTTTTTTATACACATTGGGAAGTATTCACATTGGCACAGAAAGAGAGAGATATCTTTTGACAACTCCATGCTCCATAGTCTGTTTAATTTATGGAGTGACACAGATTAGTTAACAAAATCTTCTATTGCATATAATACTGGAATGAATGAATGACTTCAAAAAGTCATTTGAGATTCATTTGGTACAATAGAATTTGTCATGTATTTCAGATGGGGGATTCAACGTAGGAAACAGGTCATAAAGTCCTTGCCAGCTTGAAGTAGCACAAAGGCTTGGACGCTGGAGTCTGTGAATGCCTTGGCGTGGAGCCGCGCCCCTGGGGACTCTTGCAGCTGGCTGGGTCTCTCCTGCCAAAGCTGTGCACCAAGATCAGCACTGAAATGGCTGGAAAGATGCTGTGTGGTGTGGCATTCAGAATTCCACTGTCACTTAAGTCTCTGCCAACCAGCAGCTGCACGTGCCACCCGGCCAAGAGCAGAAGCAGACCCTGTGCTGCAATCTTTGAATCGCTGTCCAGAACCTCTCTCTGGCAGGACCAAGTGGGAAATCCGCTCACAAGGGAAATATGGCTGCTCAACCCCAGATGCAGGAGTGTCTGGAGGGGAGGTGTGGAGTTGAGGCTGACCCACAGTAGAACAAATGGCTCCCACAGATGTCATTTTGCTTGGTTTGCCTTTTGTGAGTTTCGTGATAGGATAAATTCCTCAAGTGGAACTGCCCAATCGATAGAGGTGTACCTTGAAAAATTTGAAGTAGTCACTAAATTGCTCTCCCTACGGGAGTATTTGAAAACGCCAGTTTCCTCCTGCTTTGCTGAATCTGGGGAGTTGCTCATCTGGTAGCAGTGGTCTCTAACCCCAATCGGTCCTACTCCAAAGCCTTTGTTGACAGTAAACAAGTCAGCCCTAAAAAACAATCATCTTCCAAATGCTTGAAATCCTCTTCATTGATGACTCAAGGTTAATATTAAAATAAAAGAAATACCTGTAAGTGGTAAGCCTATTTATTGTTCATTCACACAGTTCTATGAATTAACTCAACAGCTTCCTCTCTTGTTTTTTAAATTTTTGCATAGAAGAACAGGTGTGGGCCAGAGTTGTGGTGGGGAGGGAGTGTTGGTGGTGAGAGGATTTACCAGAGACAGAGTGGGGAGCAGAAAAGGCAGATCCACTGAAATCTACTGCTGAGAGGAGCAATGGGTGAGACAGGAGAGGTCTGCTGTGCCTTGTGGGTCAGCTCCCTGGCTGGGGATTCGCTCTCAGGCTGCAGTGATGACAGCGCTGAGATTCACACCTAGACTACCAGGAAGACCTAAGAGCTTACTCTCCTAGAGGAAGGTGGGACGGCGTCAGGAACATGCTCTGCAGGGGCAGTTGTCTGATCAAGGTCCTTCCTAGTGTTGATGAAGAACGTGGAAGTCCAGGGTAGATGCAGGAACCGAACAGGCAGAACTGGATTTCCTGCCGTTAGAGGGAGATTGTCTTATGTTTACGGAGCCAACAAGTCATCTTTTTTTGGGGGGGGGGGAGAGATGAAATATTTAACCAAAGATTTATTATTTATTAAGGGAAAAATAAGGACTCTCTTGGACTTTATGGTTTAGGTTTTAATTCCATGTTGGTGAGGAGGTACCGTTACTATTGATGGCCTTTGTGGGTTCTATTTCAGCCTGTATAGATCTTCTGAGCCTTCCTTCCTGTAGGTCTTCCTTGTTCTTTCCTCTCTATTGTGCAGTCTCTGAGAGCCACTAAACTTTGATATGCCTAAAAAAAGGTTTCTGATTTTTCGGTATTTATTTTGCTTTTAAGTGAAGGAGCAGTGTTTTACTCTTTTCATTTATAATTCATTTAAAACAAAATTTCAGAATTCCTAAAAAACCCGTGGGACTAAAATCTTCATATGTAAAAATTATAAACCTAGAAAACCTCAAGTAAAATATTAATTTATGACAATAAATAAGCATATATTAAAATAGGATACATTACTAATAGGTGAAATATATAATGTCTTACTAAGTGGTCTCTGAGGAGTGAGGAAATTTGAATTAGTCACAAACCGTAAAAATCCTTTATTTTGAATATTATTTATAGCTTTAAAATGAGGTCAGTGGTATAATTCTGCTGCAAGCATATTTCTGTACATTTTTCCCCCTGATACTCTCTCAAGAGGTGTACTTCATGAAAAATTTTGTGCTTCTTTATTTTTTCAGAGTGACATTCTTTCTATTAAGGCAGAGTTGTATTTGGTTTTGAAGGAAGCCTTTTAGGCTGCCTTTTCTTAGCGTTACTGTGATAAGATGTACCAACCTGCTTATGTTTTGCTTGTTCAGAAAGTCTTTGAACTGGAGTAAGATGCAGCCTTGCTGTGGTTGCTTTGCACCGCACACCTGGCTGCTTTTTGGGTAACATTTGTGGGTCTGGTTCTGTTGAGAAGTAAAACAAAATGAACACACATTTATTTTGTGGGTCATAAAATCTGAATACTTAAATGGTTCAGATTTATATATTTCTCAGATATTGTAAAAACAGCATTATACAAAACTAAGTATGTATTTAATAATTAAAAACAACACTGTGTGGCCCTCCCTGGTGGTGCAGCATGTTAGGATGCAGCACTGCAAGCTAGCTGCAGCTGTTTCAGTGTGAGTTGGGTCCCTGCCCCGGAGCTGACCCACAGGGTGCAACAGACCTCTCCTGTCTCACCCGCTGCTCCCCTCAGCAGTGTACTTGGTCAATCTGCCTGTTCTGCTCCCCACTGTGGCTCTGGTGAAGCCTCTCACTGCCTCTGCACCTCTGGTCTGTACCCCATCTCTGTATGTATAAAAAAAAAATAAAAAATAACACTGTGTACCAGAATATGGGAAAAAGCATTGTAACAATGAGGTTCCCAGGGAAATGGGGGGTTCCTGGCTCCCTGTCCTACCCAAGTGAGGGTGGAGCTGAACTGGGAGAAGTGGAGAGGAGACAGGAGAAGGAGGTGAGGAGGATGGGGAGTCAGAAGGAGACCTGAGGGAGGCGCATGGAGCAGAGACATGTGAAGAAGCTGTGTTTGTATTTTTGGCCCTGGACTGGTGAAACAGGTGGGTGAGAGACTTGTGTGGAGGTTAACAATGGCGGCTTTGATCTTGATTTTGATTTTGTTCCCAGATGTGTTGGGCCCCTTCTGCCCTCTGGGCTCCCACCAGAAGGTGCCTTAGACTGAAACAGGCTTTCGGGCCTCAGCTGTTCTGCTTTGGGCCAACCCTGTTTGGCTGGACATTGACCTGCCAGGGGATAGCTTTGGATACCTGATTTGGAAACTTGTTTCTTCCTCGTTTCTGTATTGCACACTAACTATATTAATGTTCCTTCCATTAAAGGTCTTACACACTAGAGTATATTTTGTCTTGATGTTGTAGATGGCAGTACCTATTCAGAGCTGACAGGTTTGGGGGTTCTGGGGTCTCCCTGTCCCTGCCCTGTAATAGAATCACAAAGTTAAGTACCACATAATGCTACTCTTGATACACATTTTGTCTTTCTGCTTCCTAGTGTTTGCAATTCAGGTTTGTAAAATGCATCTTACAACAGCTGCATTGTAGATTATGCAGAATTGTATGAATTGGCCTGGGAATCTAATCACTTTTAACAACAGCTTTTTATTTTTTTTTGAGGCAGTGCTTTCTTATTTTCAAGCAACTGTCTTAAAACAGACTTGTAAAATATGTCTATTAGCTAATGTACGAAAGTGCTCATTTTATATGTAATTCTTACCTACATTGCAGTAAGAAAATTTGACAGATTTCATTGATAAACAAAAACAAGAAGTTAAGTATGAACACCCAATTGATTGTCCCTTTTTGGGCTTTCATGGAGTCAGAGAATTCTGCCAGTGCATGGTGCTATTTCATAACGCTCATCCGTCATGCTAAAACACATGTCCAACTTAACACTGCGTAAACAAGGCCACAATTATAAACAATCTTCTGTGTATTTAAAGAGACTTACCACTTACCAGGGATGTTATTCTCTAGAAATCTATGCTGGTGTGGTTTCCCTTGTGTATTATAAATATTAAAGTAAAATATGTGAGATTACTTTATTTGGGGTAAAAAATAGTCAAATAGGCCCCTCTCTGGTGGCACAATGGGATAGGATGCAGCACTGGGAAGCTGGCTGCAGCCACTTCAGTGAGAGTTCGATGCCTGGCCCCTGAGGTGACCCACATGGCGTGCCAGACCTCTCCTAACCCACCCGCTGCTCCCCTCAGCAGTGTACTTCGTCCATCTGCCTGTTCTGCTCCCCACTCTCTCTGGTGAAGCCTCTTACTGCCCCTGCTCCTCTGGCCTGTACCCAAGTTCTGTATGCATAAATAAATAAATAAATAAATAAATAATAAGACTCGTCTGTTTCCCCCCTTCTAAAATTAAAAAAAGTCAAATAGCAGTAATTTGCTATGCCTCAATCTATAGCTTATTTCAAAAATACTAAGTATCTTTCTAGTATTACTTCTAATATTTTAGGTATTTAAAAACATATATATTTATGGGCCCTCCCTGGTGGTGCAGTGGGTTAAAGCACAGCACTAAGAAGCTAAAGCCACTTCAGCATGAGTTCGATCCTTGCCCCAGAGGTGATCCACATGGTACGGCAGAACTCTCCTGGCCCATCTGCTGTTCCGCTCAGCAGTGTATTTGGTCAATCTGCCTGTTCTGCTCCCCGCTCTGTCTCTGGTGAATCCTCTCACCACCTCTGCACCTCTAGCCTGTACACAAGTTCTGTATGCATAAATAAATAAATCTTTAAAAATATATATTTATATTTTCTTTCTTTTTGAAGATTTATTCATTTATGCATACTAGAGCTAGGGTGTAGGCTAGAGGTATGGGGCTTAGAGGTGGTGGTGAGAGGATTCCTTAGAGACAGAGTGGGGAGCAAAACAGGTGAATTGACTGAAATACACTGCTGGGAGGAGCAGACTGGTGAAGTCTGTTGCGCCCTGTGGGTCAGCTCCCTGGCTGGAGTGCAATCTCATGCTATAGTGACTGCAATAGCTTCATAGTGCGGAGACTTAACCCCTTGCACCAGGGAGGCCTTATTTTTATATTTCCTTACCTCAGTGTAGGCTCCATAGTTCTCCTGCCACCATATCACCTGTGACCCATCACCATGTTCCCTTGTGTTCACCCCTTCTGTTTTGTCTCCCTCCTGCCACCTTCTTTGCCGGAATTCTCAGATCTGTGGCCAGCTACTGGTTTTGACATTTTCTTGACCTGCTGTTTAGTGTCTCATTCCACATATAAGTGAGGCCAGCTGGTATTTATGTTTTTCCTTCTGACTAATTTTGGCCATCATCAGCTCTTCTAGCTCTATCCATGTTGCCGCAAAATGACATGAGTTTGTCTTTTTTGACTATTGAGTAATAGTCCATGTGTAAATATACCACAACTTTTTGATTCATTTGTCTATTTTGCGGCAACTGGGTTGTTTCCATATCTTGGCTATTAAAAGTAGTGCTGCAATAAACACAGGAGTGCACATTTCCTTTTGAATTGGTATTTTTGTGTCCTTTGTGTAGATTCCTAGGAGGGGAATCATTGGGTCATATGGCACATCCATTTTCCAGTGTTCTGAGGAACCTCCACACAGCCTTCCACAGTGGCTGGACCACTTTACACTCTATTTTTTGGAATATTTATAATAAAAACAACTGTAGCTTATCTCTTGCTGTCACTCCTACCTCAGTTTACAGGAATAGAAGCTTAATTAGTAAGAATCAACTGGAGTCAGATGATGGCATGAGGAACAGAACGAGTGGACCCTGGCATCTGTCTGATGTCTGCTGTGGCAGTAATCGCTGTGAGTGAGAGCGCTGAGATCTCTGAGGGCATCCTTGACCAGGTTTTTTGGCCCCAAATCAGCCAACTTAGAAAGCTAATATCTTGGCCCTACTAGGACTTATTAATTCATAGTAGAAAAGATGCCAAGTCCACTGTTAGCTCTGAAAATAGATTTTATTAAAATAGAATTACATACTGTGTCTAGTTAAAAAAATGCCCATAAATGGCACCAAGTTTCAGCTTTTTAAGGAAAGCAAGATGCCTTTGTATCCATTATATCACATTCGAGTATTTTGCTTAAGGAACATGAATCTTAGTAACTCAAAAGGTGCTATTTCTTTTATAACATAGTTTGCAAACATTTTTCTTCTTTAATAGTTCCCTTTGTGTTTATATACATATCACTTGTGTATGGAATTCATTTTATGCCCATAATAGAAATGCAAAAGACAGCATTCTAACTTTGGTCTGTGATGCTATGAATGCATAACTTAAAACACTATAAACTGGGTTTTCAACTTCAAGTTTATTATTTTTTTTTGTCTGCAGTGCTTATCTCTAAAATCAAAAGGAAAACAAAAATAATTCATAAAACCTGCACTGCCACAAATAAATTGCATGCATCTTTATATAAGAGAAAATTGCTTAAAAAATGTGGTCACATGGATGGTCACTAGAAATATTGTGCTGAAAGTTTCACAACGCATAGAGTCATTATGCGGCACACCTGAGCCCTCTTTGCTCCCACAAAAAAATAGTCACAGCGGTTCTGGAAGGAACCCTCCGCATCTGAGCCTTCCCTCGCAGCTTCGCCGCTCCCTTTGGCGGACAGCAGGTGGCGCTGCGCTTCCCCTTTTGTCTGTCTCGGTGGGACAGAAACAAACTTTGGCGAGCTGAACTGAAGATTGTAAACAACATATTTTTGGGCGAGCAATTGTAGTTCGGCGTTTAGCATCATCATTTACCTCACTGCATGCCGATGTGTGTTCTGGAGAACATTTTTTTGTTATCCTTGGTCCAGGAGGCTTCCTGTTTTGGATGAACTGTATCCATTACTGTCAGGAGAAAAGGGCCCCTTTGTTACTGTGCCAGGATGAAAGAATGTTCTAAGCGGCAACCAACAACCACCAAGAAGGCGTCTTCTGATAACCTGTTTGTATTTACTAAGGCTTCAGGAGTGAGTTGCAACAAGAAGCTGTGACTTTTACCTTTAGAGAAGCTTATGGTTCAGAAGGCAACTCACAGAGTCTCAGAATCAATTTCTGTTGGTTGATATAAATGAAATGAGCATGGGCTCATCGGCAGGTTCCTGCCTGATTGTGCTAATTGAGTCCAGCCCTCACGGGCAATCTTTTCTCTGTTTTATATTTTGGTTTGTGTTTGTCTTCTTCTGGATTGGTTACTTTAGTTTTTTTTTTTTTTTTTAAAGATTTATTTATTTATACATACAGAACTGGGTGTAAGCCAGAGATGCAGGGGTGGTGAGAGGATTCACCAGAGACAGCGTGGGGAGCAGAACAGGCAGATCGATGCAGTACACTGCTGAGGGGAGTAGGGGCAGGTCAGGAGAGGTCTGGCGCGCCATGTGGATTACCCTCCAGTCTGGTACCCAACTTGAACTGAAGCGGCTGCGCCAGCTTGCAGTGCTGGGTCCTAACCGCTGTGCCACCAGGGTGGGCCAGTATTTTTTTTTAAACTTGTTGAACAGATTTACTTAGCTTTTTTTCTTTATATAATTAAACACGAATGTTTGATGATGGGAAAATCATGACAGTATAATAATCATGTAATTTTCAGCCTGATGCAATCTTAGCGATTATTTAACTCAACTAGTTAAATCATACAATGAGAGAATGATGCCTAAAAATGTACAATGACTTCTTTAAGTTCACATAGAGCAGAGCTAGTGTTACAGGGAAGGGTGACGGGCACCCTAGAACCCCAAACCTGCCCCCTCTAAATAGGTTCTGCCATCCCATGCATTAAGGTAAAATATCCTCTAGTGCATAAGACATTTAATGGAAAGGAACTTTAACATAATCAATGTGCAACAAAGAAAAGACAAAGAATAGAGTTTCCAAATCAAACACCTGAAGCTACCCATCCCCTTGTGGGTAACTGTCCAGCCAAACAGGGTTGGTCCAAAGCAGGGCCACTGAGATCTGAAAGCCTGTCACAGTCTAAGGCACCTCCTGGTGTGGACACATTGGGATGAGGCAGCATGTCTGGGACAGAAGGAGCACAATCAAAATCAAGATCAAAGCTGCCGCAGTCACCTCTCCACAGGCCTCTCACCCACGTCTGTTTCAACCAGTCCAGTACCAAGGAGCAAGTGCAGCTTCTTCACGTGTCTCTGCTCCACAGGCCTCCTCCAGGCCTCCTTCTGGCTCCTCATCCTGCTTCCTTCCTTCTCAAGCTTCTCCTTCTCCCCTGCTCAGCTCCACCCTCCCTTGGATGGGGCAGGGAACCTGGAACCTCCCCTTTCCCTGGGGACCACCTGTTACAACACTTTGTCAGGGATGCAGACTGGACTGTGGGAGGTGGGGTCTGGGACAGTGTTCTCTTCTTTCACAGAGATACCAACTTACACAGGTAGGAGTGACACATATTAAAAAAGCTAGCAAAAACAAATTATTGGAGAGGATGTGGTGAAAAAGGAACTCTCCTATACTGCTGGTAGGAAAGCAAACTGGTCCAGCCAGTTTGGAAAGTTGTGTGGAGGCTTGTCAGACTACTAAAAATTTAGCTTCAATATGACCCAGCAATTCCACTTTTACTGGTCTACCCAAAGGATACAAGACCCTAATTCAAAATGATACCCACACCCCTATATATATTGCATCACTATTTGCAATAGGTAAAACCTGAAACAACCCAAATGCCCAAAAATAGATGACTGGATCAAGAAAATGTGGTCTGTGTCACAATGGAATACCATTCAGCAGTGAAAAAAGAGAGGGATCAAAATCAGGGAAGGAAGAGCACAAGGGACTGTGGTGATGGTGCACCAATGAATTGGTGGTGCAAATTCTATGGGCACTACACTTGAGAAAATAAAGCAAACACTTAAAAATGAACAATGATGCAAAATATATATTAATTAACTAATTAATTTTTAAAATTTTCCAAGAGATTAGGGCCTTCTGTGCTCCTCTTCTCCTGAGAAAGAAGGGATGGTGGAGTTTCTGTGGTTCACTGGGTTGGGGGGGGGGGTCCATGCTTCATGCACAGGGCTTCTAGAATGTTCGGGGTGGTCAAGAGTTTACTTCACTGAGAGTCTTTCTCTCTGCTTCTCTTCCCCATAACCAGGAGGCGCTTGTCACGGGACAGGCATAGGCTGTTTCTAGCATGGTCCACATGATGTAGAGGGAATTTGCCCTCCAGTACTGAGGGTTTGGTTGCCCACAGAATTTCTCATCTCCTCCAGGGTGTTTGTGAGAGCAGGCCCATTAATAATTACAGCAGGGGTCCTCCCTGTGGCCTAGGGGCCTGAGTTCCATCCCCAGCCAGCAAGCTGAAGCACATGGCGCGGCAGTCCTCTCCTGTCTCCACACTCCTCCCCTCAGCAGTGGATTTCAGTCAATCTGCCTGTTTTGCTCCTCACTCTGTCTCTGGTGAATCCTTTTACCTCCTGCACCTCTGGCCCATACCCCAGTTTTTCTATGCAAAAAACAAAACAATACAAAACAAATAATCATGGCAGGATTTCCCCAGGCAAACCAAGGCAAGGGTCACTCTCCTTTGGAGGTGGCTTCAGGAAGCCTTTCTCTTGGTACTTTCTTTTTTGATACCCTTTTCCTGCAATCTTCCTCCCATGGAGTGTGAAATTTCATAAGCTAAGATCAAAGAGCGGCACAGGAGAAACAGCATGGGACCCCCCAAGTTTGGGGAAGGGGCCGTGCACATCTTAGGAGTCATTTCCCACAAGGCACAGGGAGGATTTAGCATAACCAGCTGTCCATGTCTGACTGGCTTGGTCCACTTCTTCCTCTGGGGCCCAGCAGGAAACAGGGGCCAGTTGTGTAGGGGGGTGTCAGATGGGCCCTCATTTTCCATTCCATTTATCCCAAGTGGTTCTGGGGACCCATGTGAATGATTATTTATTTATTATTATTTTTTAAAGGTTTATTTATTTATGCATACAGAACTAGGGCACAGGCTAGAGAGGTACAGGGACAGTGAGAGGATTCACCAGAGACAGTGGGGAGCGGAACAGGCAGATCAATGAAGTACATTGCTGAGGGGAGCAGCAGGTAAGACAGAAGAGGTCTGCATGCCAGTGGATCACCTCGAGGACCGAGGATCAAACTCACACTGAAGTGGCTGCTGCTAGCTTGCAGTGCTGCGCCTAACCTGTTGTGCCACTGGGTAGGGCCCAAATGATTATTTATATGAGATAGCATTTACTAAACATTCGCAAAAGAAGTCTGCTAAATGCTTTATGTGGATTACTTCATACAACCTCTTCTGCATGGAAGTGATGGTGGCCATTTCACAGATGAGGAAGCTGAGGTTGTGAGGCTGAATGAGCAATCTCTCACAGCCAGGAAGCGAAGCGCAGGTCTGGATTTGAATTTGGGTTCTGCTTCTAGGATAGGCTGTTCACCAGGATACTGGTCATCTTAGGCCTCAAAGAGCTTGTTGATGTAGAGATGATAAGCCCTTAGCATGCAGGCTGCAGAAAGCACTGTGGACACAACCAAGGGGGAGAGAGCCTCGAATAGGGGCGAGGCTGCTGGCTAGGGAAAGCACAGAGGTGTGACATTTTTATTTTATTTTATTTTATTTTTTGCATAGAAGAACTGGGGTGTAGGCCAGAGGTGTGGAGGGTGAGAGGACTCACCAGAGACAGAATGGGGAGCAGAACAGGTAGAGCCTCAGATGAGACAGGTCTGACAGGTCTGTTGCACCCTGTGTGGGTCAGCACCCTGGCTGGCGATCAAACTCCGGCCGTAGTGGCTGGTGACAGTGCTGAGACATAACCCCTGCGCCTCCAGGGAGGCCTCATCTTAGTGTATTTTTAGCGACTGTTTTCAATTTCCATTCCAAATGCTTTCTAGCTCCAATGTTATTTTTGTTTACGGCATTATCTTTTTACCATAGACTGGAAATCTTGGGAGTCAGCCTTTGCTATTTCTTTGTTGGGAGATTTTTTTTGATTACTGGTTCAAGCTCATTCCTTGTTACAGAGCTATTCCGATTTTCTTTTTCATTTTAATATATTTTTAAAGATTTTTACTTATTTATACATAAAGAACTGGGGTGCAGGCCAGAGGCACAGGGGTGGCAGTGAAAGGCTTCACCAGAGACAGAATTGGTAGCAGAACAGGCAGATCGAGGAAGTGCACTGCTGAGGGGAGCAGCAGGCAGGCCAGGAGAGGTCTGCTGCGCCATGTGGATCACCCCTAGGGCAGGGGTTGGAACTCTCACTGAAGCAGCTGCGGCTGGCTTGCAATACTGTGCTGTAACTGGCTGTGCCACCAGGGAGGGTCCCAGATTTTCTTTTTTAAATTATTTTCTTCAGTCTTTGTAAATTTTGGGAAGTAATACTTTCACAGCAGGGTCGAAAGTGAGTCCTGAATTCTAGAAGGAAGGAGTAGGGCAGCCAAGTTGCGCATGGAGGGAGCCAGATCATTCTGTGGGGCCTTGGATGAGAACCGGCTAGGAGACTTATGGGTACTGCCAGCAAGAGTCTTCTAGTTTGGTGCCAGATGCCAAAGGAACTTGAAAACACAGGAAAGAGTCAGGTTCCCCTCAGTGGGGTTTTTGGCACCCGGAGAAACTTAGTCCCTAGTGAGAGGCAGGCAGCTGTCCAGTGGCGCCGGGGGCTGGGAGAGTCTTTGATTTGCATGTTCCGTTCAGTTCAGTGAGCTGATAAAATTGATTTTCTCACTGCATTGACTGGTTGTCATGCTGAATCGCTGAGGTGATTGACTAGTTCAGCATCTTGCAGATATAGCTACAAACTCCAATGACTTGATCACATTTGAAAAAATGAATTTTAGAAATGCTGGTTTTTCTCTCTAACTACTTTCAGCCAACCTAAGGAAGCTAGGAGTTGGCTAAGAAATCAGTATAAAACTCTCATTTGATAATATTGGTAAACAGGATAGACCAAGTGAAGTTTCGGATACGCAGCCAAACTTCACCCTGATTTGACTTGGAAAATAGTGTGAGTAGTAATTAGAGGCATTAGATCTACTCTTCTTTGCATTCTGTAGGCTAGTTGGTTATTTCTTCTTTCTGCTGTAACTACACATTTTGAGTGACCACGCTATTAATTAAAGGACCAAATTGTGAAGAACCCTCGATGCTAATCAAGAGGATAGCTTTTCCATAATGCATAATTTTTGCCCGAATTGCTAGATATCATTTGTAATTTCCAACGTCCATGTAGAAAACAAATATACTCTGCTTTCAAGTAGGATATGCATGATGAGAACTCTCAAATGATATTAGTACCACTCATATAGCATTAGTGAAATCCCTGTCATTAGGAAATGTTATTTTATATAAAAAAGTTGATAATAGGATACAAAGATGCTAATATGATTAGGTGATGAGTTGATAATGGGAATTTTTTTTCAAATCAGTGGTTTTCATTCGTCACTGGCAAAGCTGATCTCCCTAATATGATATGATATTATAATAAAACCCAGGCAGAGAGTCAGCAGTGAAATTTATGATGCAAAAGAAAAGTCAATAGCATTATAAATCTTAGAAACTGATTATATTTCAGCTGTCAATGTTCTTGGCTGGAAAATCTCCTTTAATTCCCATGTCTTAGTCCTATTTACTTTAGTGATACTAAACAAGGAAATGAAATAGATTTAAATCTTTATCTTAAGGATAACCTTAATGAATGACAGTCAATTCCACATGGCCTGGTGGCCACCGATCTGCCATCTCTGCCTGGCTAACCTCCCATCCAATTAAGCGGACATTTAAATGCAAGTAGTTGGCAGGGTGTAGGCAGAGAAACTGAATTCTATGACATATAAGCCGACTATTCCCTGATATAATGGTCTTAAGTAATAAATGGCTGCCTTAAAGTACAGGACAGTCACTTGAGCACTATCAATTGATTACTGACAGCTTGTATTAAGGATTGGAGAAAGCAAATTCTACTTTTTATTTAATTTTATTATTTATTTATTTATTTCAGATTTATTTATTTATTTATACATACAGAATGGCCATCTTCTATTTTTTAACACAATTCTTTTTTTTTTAAGTATTTATTCATATAGAAGTGGGGTACAGGCCAGAGGTGCAGCCGTGGTGAGAGGAGTCACCAGAGATCGAGTGGGGAGCAGAACAGGCAGATAGACTAACTGCACTGTTAAGAGGAGCAGCAGGTGAGATAGGAGAAGTCTGCTGTGCCATGCGGGCCAGCTCCCTGGCCGGGGATCAAACTCTTGCTGCAGTGGCTACGGATAGCTTTGCAGTGCTGCACTTTAACCCATTGTGCCACCAGGGAGGGCCTTTAATTTTATTATTTTTTAAAGATTTATTTATTTATGCATATAAGAACTGGTGTAGACCAAAGATGCTGGAGGGAGAGAGGAATTACCAGAGACAGAGTGAGGAGCAGAACAGGCAGATCCACTGAAATACACCGCTGAGGGGAGCAGAGGGCAGGACAGGAGAGGTCTGCTGTGCCTTTTGGGTCAGCTCCCTGGCTGGGGAGCGAACTCATGTTGCAGTGGCTGGTAATAGGTTGATAGTGCTGAGACTTTATCCAGACATTGTTTTTAATTGTCTCATAGGGGAAGGAAATCTGTGTGAGGTGCTATCAGAAGTTGAGTTAAATGCACACATACACATACAATATTTAGATGATCTCAAGTAAACACTATGTATCTGGGTGACATTTGAAAGCACCAGCCATTTGGATTTCTCACTACCAAAGACAAGATACAAGTTAAATGATGCATCAGTAAGTGCCTTCTGCAAGCATTCTTAATAGCCCCAGTTTATATGCCTGTAATTCCAGCATGGGATTTCAGAATGTAATAAACAAAGAACAAAGTGCAACCATTTTTATATGCACTATTATTAAAATAGCACTATTATTAAAACAGTGTGTGTAATTGTTGTCTAGTAATCAGAATATTTTAAAAGCTACTTGATTATAATGAGTGCTATCTTTTAAAAGTTTCTTTCTGTCAACACTTATCTAAGAAAGTTATAAAATGATTCCTTTGAAAACATGATGTACATACATCTTTCAATTTTGATTATATTCTTTTGGTTTTCAAATATCACCTATTTCTCGAGCATTTATGTGTCCTACATTGTGGTGAATCTTTATATTACTCTGTGCAGTAATTTTGACTATCCCTTTAGGGGTAAGGAGACGGATGCTTGGAGAGTTTAAATCTTTGCCCAAGGTCACTCAGTTAATAAATGCAGAGCTGGGATTTGAACCATGGTCTAGCTGATTCCAAAGCCATATGCTTCTGCTGTCTTACAATGACTGCTTCTCCTATTGCCCTTCTAAAAAGCTTATGATTCAAAAAGCAATTTGTAATAAAGAGCCAGACTGGAATTAAGGTTTTAAAAGCACTGCCTGCCCTTTCAGGTATAAAACATTTTGTTAGAAGCAATAACAGCATCATTATAGCAAATGTCTCCACCTTTACTGTTGCAGCTGCACACAGGTCTAGGTTACAAGTTTGAAATTTCACTGATTATTGGGGCATAATTGGCTTCATGTAGATGATGAATGTATTACTGATTGATTATCATGACTTGGTCATATTTGAAATGTCAAAGTAGAAAATTGAATAGCACCAGATAAATATTACAAATGATGATTTCCACTGAGTACTATATGAAGAATTTATGGAATATTAATAATACTGTTATCCACAACCTTCATGCTTTGTGGATGACCCCAAACTGAAATCATGCTTGACTTTTGAGGAATAAACCACAAGAACAATCTGCTTTAGTTCCTTTTTTGCTGCCTACACTTTCATGGCATAACTATTTCTAAGGACAACACTTGCCTCCATTAGAGAGAACTGGACATTTATAACCTCCTTGACAATGATTTTTTTTGGCCTCATCCTTTTACTATCTGTGACATTTTATGCTAGTCAGGGTATTCTCTGTGGCAGAAGCATATCTTTCTTTGTAGAGAGTGAAGAAGCTGATTAGAGAGAGTCTAGGCTCAGTTCCTAATTTGAAGACCCTGACAGCTTTTGAAAATGCTGCTTTACATAAACCAACTGCAGAAAGCCTGACTTCCCTGTGAAACTTCCCATTTCTTAGCAAGACTTTCCTGCTTTCACTGGGGTTCTAGGACCCTCTTTCCAAAAACCATGTAAGGAGAAGAATCTGGGAGGAAATCCTTCAAGAAAATAGATTAGGGGAACAGATCTCAGCCAGTGGGGCTCAAACCTTGAAATTATTAAGGTACTTCCTGTGTTCATTGCAGCACTATTGATTATAACTAAAATATGGAAAAAACCCAAATGCACAAAAAAGTGATGACTGGATTAAGAAGATGTGGTCTACATATACAAAGGAATACTGCTCAGCAATCAAAAAGATAAACTCATGTCATTTGCAGTAACATTGATGGAGCTGGAAGGGATTATGCTCAGTGAAATAAGTCAGAAGGAAAAAGGAAATTATGGGATGGTTTCACCTATAGGAGGAACATAGGGGTACCATAGAAGGGATCAGGAAAAAAAAGACAAAACAAACAGTCTATAAGTTGGAGACATTCATCAGGGGTGGGGGAGGGAAAGGGGTGAAAATAGGAGGGAAGAGCACAAGAGGCAGGTGCTGGTTCACAACTGTCTCGGTGGTGGTAATTTTGTGGGGACAATACCTGAGAAGAGAAATCAAACATTGTACAATACACAATGATGTAAAAATACATACTAATTTAAAAAATTGTTAAAGGGCTTTCATATTCCCATTGCACCAAGTGTTGTTTGTAGATTCAATAAATGACATGTTACAGGTATTTTTCTGATATGTGTAGAATGTAGAAACTACCAATAATGAATCAAATACAACTTATTTAAAGATAAATTTATGGCAGTTTTCAAAATTCTGTCAATACATGCTAAAACAGTGATGTAACAGAGGATGAATTTTTTTTCCTTTCACAAATTATCTGCACTCATTGACTAGTCCAAAGAACAACTTTTTCATTATAGATGCTCAGGAGAAGTAGAAGCGTGGTTAGGAGAAGGCTGAACACCACTAGCTGAAGAGGCAGTAGAGGAAAAATGTTCTGGGAATTTTATGATTTCTTTTTTTTTTGTCAGACTGAATGCCTCAGATCTGCTCTAAGACTCAGTTTGATTGTTCTTAGAGATGCTGTCATCTTTAGGGCTCTGGAATGGAGCCTGAATATTCTTCCATTCTCTTTTTCATTTTATGCCCTTTACAAAGTAGGTGATCAGTAAATATTCACTTGAAGAACATTTATTGTTGAAGAAGGGGTTTTATTTTAAAAATGCCTGTCACCCACAAAAACACTGATTGAAAAAGATACTTGTACCCCCATGTTTATTGCTGCTTTATTTACAATTGGAAAAACATGGAAGCAGCCCAAATGCCCA
>NW_004567148.1:1211440-1262977 GCF_000260355.1 Condylura cristata | reverse complement strand
TGATTTGGTGATGGGAAACCCGCGGGGATTACAATCGAGATGGAAAAAAAATGTGCAAAATGATGTAAAAATAAACTTTGTAATAATAAAAAAAAATGCCTGTCACCAAATCATCATTGTTAGTCATGGTCATGTTAAGAGCGTCATCTCTGAAGGGAAAGGAGTATCTCTGGGATAGGAAAGAGAAATTAAATGCTTCCTAAATTATTGAAAATGTCTATATTCTGCACCTCCTTGTTTTTCAGAAACAAACCCCTAAAATATATTCTCATTTGAGTTAGCATCTTGCTTTTAGAAGTGGCTACTTATAGAGCTGCTTTCTTCTCCCTCTTTTCCTCCCTCCCTCTCTCACACTTCTCTCTTTCTCACACACACACACTTTTTTCTTTATTCAGAGTATGATTTAAATTTGGTATCCATTTTCTCTCCTATATACCTGTATATTTGGAGTGTAAATATCAAGAGAGTATGGTTACTCTGTTTCATAAACAGGAAATAAACATTAGTTTATTGTGGACCATTAGTTTTGTGGACCACTGTGTTCTTTTGCTTGTGTTTTGTGCTGAATGTTTCTTTAGCTACTAGTACTGACTAGTTCCATGGTTAAACCACATTGTGGACAGTCCTGCTGTGCATGGCTCATTTAAGAACCCAATAAACATGTACAATTTTTCTTTTATGGGAAATGCCAAGCAGCTGTCTTTGTGACCAAACCTACTTGGAGTTCATGCAATTCATCCCAGACTCCAAGTGTCTGTGGGCTCCACCCGTGATTAGTAACACAAATTCATGCAGAGTAGGACCATCAAGCTTCAGTGAATTTTGACTTTCCCCTGTGACTGTTAAAATTCAGAATCAAGTCCCACTCTCCTTGATGCATTGAGTTATAGGTGGGATACAGGAAATAAAATGCTAATCAATGTTCTACTAGATTTTGGTTATGTTTGTAAAATTTTTCTAGTTCCTTAAGTTGAAATATAACATTATTTGAACTCCTTTTTGTTTCTTGATGAGGACCTATATTGCAATATATGGTCGCTTACTACTGCTTTTGCTGTGCCCCATAAGTCCAGGTAGCTTGTGTGCCCATTTTAATCTGTCTCAAGGTAGTTTTAAATTTCTTCCTTAATTTCCTCATTATCCCATGGTCATTAGCTGTGTGTTTTCCAGTGTCCACATAGTAGAGGTTTCTCATACTTTCTTTTTGTGTTACTTTTTAATTTGATACCATGAGCTCAGAGAAGAAAGATATTTAGTATGATTTCATTCTTCGTAAATTTATTGATACTTGTTTTGTAGTTTTGTAACCCAAAATATGATGTGTTCTAGAGAATATCCTATGTGCAATTGAGAGGAAAGTGTATTCAGTTTTTTTTTTTTTTGGTGGTGGTGGGGGGGATTTTCCATGTCCCATTATAGTGACCTGTAAATGTCTAATTAAGCCTAAGTGGTCTGATTTTTTATTAAGCTATTGTTTTCTTGTTTAATTTTCTGTGTGGTTGATTTGTCTGTTTTTGAAAGTGTATTGTCAAAGTCCCCTGTTTTCAGATTTGACAGTAATTGTCTTATACATTTTCATGTTCCTTTATTTGGTGAATATATATTGATGGATGCTGTATCTTCCTGATGTGTTATTCCCCTAATCATTATATAATGTCCATGCTCATCTCAGATTTCCTTTTTTTTTGAGTTGAAGTCTATTTTATCTGATAGATATATGACTGTCCTTGCCTTCCTTTGGGTTCCATTTGCTTGTAGAATTGTTTTTGAACCATTCATTCTGAGTTTATTTTTATCGTTGAAGCTCAGGTGCATCTCCTGGAGACAGCAAAATGTTGGATTTTGTTTTATGATCCAATCAGCCACTCTTTGTGTTTTGATTGGTGAAATCAGTACATTTACAATTAGGGTGATTGCTGGTATATGAGGGCCTGATGTTGCCATTCGGCCTGGAGCTTTCTATTTCTTTGTTCAACTTTTGGTGGATGTTATTCTCTTCAATTAAGGTATGTACCCCCTTTTAACTTTTCTTGTAGGGGAGGTCTATTGTTTGCCATATACTTTAGCTCCTGATATCTGAGGAGACCTTTATTTTTCCATGATAGATGAAGGAGAATCTTGCAGAATATACTATAGTTGACTGGCAGTTTTATCTATAAGTATTTTGAACACTTCATTCCATTCCCTCCTTGTCTATAGTGTTTCCTGAGAAAAGCAATTGTAAATAGTACCTTTATAGGTTATCAGCTTTTTTCTCCTAGAACATTGTAAAGAGTCGGAGAACCAAGGAAGTGCTACAAATTTTAATGGAGCAATCAGGGTAAAGTTTATTAAGAAGGTGAAGGTGAAAGTAAAATTTAAGAAAAGACCTGAAGGAGGTGAAATCAAACACTTTCACAATGAGTCATCTCAGCCGATGTGACCACACTCTTCTGTGTCAATAAATAGCATAGCTTAATGGAAGTAGCATAAGAAAAGATTCAAGAATCCCCTGTTCTCATTGCCAATTCACTTTTCTTATATATATTATCTTTTTTATCCAGTCATTTGCCAGTTAATATTTAGGTATTTTGTAGGTCTTGGCTATCGTACATAATAGTGGGATGTTATTCATCTATGAGAAAGAAGGAAACCCTACCATTTGCAGTAACATGGATGGACCTTAAAAACATTAGTTTAAGTACAGATAAAGAAAAACAAATTCTTTATGATCTCAATTATATATGGAATATCACGAAAATCTGAACTCATAAGAACAGAGAAGTTTAGTGGTTGCTAGAAGTAGAGGTAGGGAGGGGAGGTTGAGGGACATGGGTGAAGGTAACTAAAATGTATGATCTTTAGTTGCAAGATGAGTAAATTCTGAGTATCTAATATGCAACCTGAGCTATACTTAATATTTATTGTATACTTAAAATTTACTCATAGTAAATCTTAAAATTTTTATCACACATAAAATTTGGGAACTGGGCCCTCCCTGGTGGCGCAGCGGATTAAAGCACAGCACTAGGAAGCTAAAGCCACTTCAGCATGAGTTCGATCCCCACCTGCCCTGGAGGTGATCCACATGGTGCGGCAGACCTCTTCTGGCTTGCATGCTGCTCCCCTCAGCAGTGTATTTCAACTATCTGCCTGTTCTGCTCCCCACTCTGTCTCTGGTGAATCCTCTCACTGCCCTTCACCTCTGGCCTGTACCCCAATTCTGTATGCATAAATAAATAAAGCTTTAAAAAATATATGGGAACTAACTGAAGTGGTGTGTATGTTAACTCATCTTGTTGTGGTGACATTTGCACAATATCTGTATATATGAGATCATCATGTTGTACATCTTAAACTTACACCTTGTTTGGTGTATATCAGATTCTCAGGCCCTGCCTCAGACTTACTGGGAAGGAACTCAGAAGCGGACCCCAGCAACCTGTGATGTCATATGCCCTCCAGGGAGTCCTATGCACATTTACTGTCTCCTTCTACCCACTCCAGGTGTCTCTGGGGTCCCCAAGGCAGGGAACTGTGGAGGGCTGAGACAAGTAGAGGAATGAACCCCACCCTTTAAGTAAAAGTGGGGTAAAGTCAAATCCCCACAGGATGAGTCACTCCTTGCCTCTCATCTGTTGCTGTCCTGAAAAAGTTTTACCTCTGAGCATTTTTGCTATAATTAGAGCCCACTAGGGAGGAAGTGTAGAGCTGTACCACCCCATCCTGGATCAAATCATCCTGATGCATTGATGGATAAAGCAAGATCAGCACTGTGTGACAGCGGCAGGCTTCTGGGTGCTCTGTGTTGTAGGGCAGTGCCTGTGCAACCTCCTTTGGGAAAGCAGCGCAGATCCACCACCCCAAGGAGGCAGGCTGCCGCACTCATGACAGGCAGAGAGACAGGGAAGTGAATGTTTTAGTATTTTATAAATCATTTGGAGAAAATTATGTATTATTTATGTTCATTTTTGAATGTATTTGAATTTTTATTACAGATATTTTTCAAAGATGCATGCATTGGAAACCATCCTGGGGGAACATGTACCTCAAAAGGATGTGTCAGGGGTTGACTTGATTGGCTGAGGGGGGGAAATTATTCATATCTAAAGAGCACTCTGAAGTTGACTTTCAAAGGGACCAAGTCTGAATTAAACTCCAAAGTTTTTAAGTCGTGATTATGAAGTTCCTGACTATGAAAGATTTAGTATAAAATAATCACAGTGTCACCTAAGTGAAGAGCAGAGGAATTCAGATAGAGAAAACAGGAGGAGGAATTAGAGATAGACCTCAGTTAAATGTGATAGTTCCACTTTGTGGGCTTTGTGAACTACTTTTTCAGAATTCCCCTTCTTTGGGGTACTGAGCCTGCAGTTGTCGGGGAAGGAGACCAGGACCTTGCCTCCCATGCACAAAACAACACTTGACCGGAACTTAGGGTAAACATCCCGGTTGAGAAAACAGCACACCCGAATCCCTTCCCCTACTCCTTTTCCCTTCCAGCTCAGCAAGTCTCCCGAGATAAGTGTCGACTCCCTTAAGATGACTACGGCCCCCTCCCCTCAACCCCATTGGCCTTTGAGACATCAAACCATCAAGACCACCCCCCGCTGGTACTTTCTGTACCGCCCTCATGCTCTATCTATCTATGACTGTAACAAGAAACAAGCAAAAGAAGAATAAAAGCTCTCCTCAGCGAAAGACGTGTCCGCGTTTTTCCTCACGCTGTCCCTGGGGCTCTACCCCGTTGCCTTGTTGGTCAAGGCCCCCCCACATGCAGTTGTGACCATTTTTTACTGCTGGAACCCAGCTCAGGGGCACTCACTCTCTCATTTGCCTCTGTTACCAAAGCTGATCAGGGTCAATTGTGTGGCTGGAGGTAACAATCAATGCAGTAGGCAGAACGATTGCATTGCACGTATGGGAAGGCCGTGCATTTCCTGTGAAGGCATGACTGGTGTCCTGCTCCCACTCGAGTCACAAAGGACTTTGATACTGTTGGAACTAAAATGAAAATGGACATTTTAATTAGAAATTTTTCATCTTGTGACTGTGCCTCTACAAATAGAGGTATTCACTCAGTCTTTGTAAGAATGTTGAATTTAGGAGATTGGTTTTCTTTCCCATGACAGTATGAAGTTAGTCAGGGGGAAAATATGTTCCCAATGAAAGAGCGATGAAGAAACAGAACATTTTTTTTCTCTAGCGTACCACTGAAAAGGGACATAGGAAAATATTTTGGGGTTAAAAAAATGCTTGCCAAAGCTGGATGCTGGTAATTTTCTTATATCTCATTTTGTAGTTCTCCATATTAAGTGATGATGCAACAATACAAACATAGATCCAACAGTGAAACAATGGTTTTAAGATGGGAAAGCAAGAGTCAAATAAGAACATTTTATTGGTGAAAAATATAAAAATTTATTCTGAATAGCAGTATTCGCTACCATTTATTAATGGTTATCATGTAGTCCATGCCTCAAACTTGGTATTTACTTACTGAACTAAACTCATTTTAAAATAAATATTTGGGAATTTTATTTTATTAAAGATTTTATTTATTTATGCACACAGGAATTGGGGTATAGGCCAGAGGAACAGGTGAGAAGATTCACTAAAGACAGAGCAAGGAGCAAAGCACGTGGGTCAACTGACATCCACTGCTGAGGGGAGCAGCAGGTGAGTCAGGAGAGGTCTGCTGTGCTATGTGGGTCAGCTCATATTTCCTGGCCTGGGATCGAACTGGTGCTGCAGTGGCTGCCTGTGGCTTCACAGTGCTGTGCTTTTAACCTGTTGTGCTACCAGGGAGGGCCTTTTTTTTTTTTTTTTCTTTTAAATTACTGACAAGTATTAGTGGACATACCCGTCCATAGATCACACACTTTTCAAAGTTGGTGACAGCTAATAGTACATAGTGGAGGAAATGAAAGTTTAGGGCCATAAAGCTAGAAGTTCTCAACTCTGCATCATCAGAATCATCTAGGGTTTTCTGCATCTGACTAATGCTGATGTCTGGGTCCCAAATTAGACTAATTTAACCAGAATTACTAAATAGTAAATCAGGGACAGTCTTGTGTTATCTTATCCCTTTTTTTTTTTTAAATTTTATGCTACTGTCATGCAACCGTCCCAGGCTGGGAAGGTTTATGGTTAATTCGGGCAAACAGGAAAAGAATCTTGGAGCCTTAGGTATATCTGACAGGCATTTAATGGTGAAACAAGGGACCAGATACACAGGCAGAGCAGCAGGCAGGGTGGGCAGCAATTGAGCGTCCCAGCCCGTCAAGTCTGAGATCTCCAGCTTCTTGGCCTGGGTGTCTGTAATTATAGGTCCACATGCCCATGATCATGCTTCCAAGTGCTTCTTGCAATAACATATCATCACATGTGGGTAACAAAACCTAGGGAGCAAACAAAGCTGCAGGTGGAAGTCAGAGAGGCCAGTGGGGAGGCAGGAGGGCAAAAAGAGCCTGAGCAACTCCTTGTTCGTTAGAGCTACCATTTGGGTTTTATTTTTGGAAATTAAAAATTAAAAAAATCTTCACATCATTAGTTTTTGAACAGCATTTGATTTCTCCTCTTAAGTGTAGTCCTCATAGTTCTCCCACCACCACCATGAACTATCACCATGGTCCCTTGTGATCTTTCTTTCCCTGCCTTGACTCCTATCCCTTCCCCTCCCCTGCTGAATGTCTCAGACTTATAGTTTGCCAGCATGTTTCATCTTTTTTCTTCTGATCTTTTGTTCAGCTTTCCTGTATTTCACCTATAACTGAAACAATCCAATATCTTTTTCTCCTCCTGACTTATTTCACTGAGCATAATCCCTTCCCTTTCCATCGATGTTGCCGCAAATGATGCTAGATTATCTTTTTGATTGCTGAGTAGTATTCCACCATGAGTATAGACCACATCTTCTTGATCCATTCATCTGTTTTGGGATATTTGCATTGTTTCCATATCTTAGATATTATAAATAGTACTTAAATGAACACAGGAGTACATTCCTTTTGAATTAATGTCTTTGGGTAGATCCCTAGAAGTGGAATTTCTGGGTCATGTGGTAGCTGCATTTTTAATGTTCTGAGGATCCTGCACACAACTTTCCGTGGTGACTGGACCAGTTTATATTCCCACTAGCAGTGTAATAGGGTTAAATTTTCTTTACATACTTGCCAGCATTTGTTTTTGTCAATTATTTTTAATGTTGACCAATCTCACAGGTGTGACGCAGTAACTCTTTGTAGTTTTGATTTGCATTTCAGGAATCAGTATTTTCTTTTAAAATTTACTTGGGGTTTCTGGTATACAGTCGTGGTTAGGAGCACTGTACGGACCCTCTGGCAAGGCACGGGCCTCTGGCAGTGAAGTCAGTGAATTTCAGCTATTAAGAATGGGTAAACTCTGCGTCAAATTTCAGAATGCCAGTGGTTATCAGAGAGAGTGTTCTGAGGGCGATCGTTTCTCAGGACAATCTCTACATCAGGCCTCTCAGGTTCCTGGAGAGTGCTGTCAAGGTTTCCAGTTTGAAGACAAATATGTGATCCTCTGAAGGCTTTTCACTTAATAGACTACTCCCCACCTGGTAGCATGTGTCCTTTGTAATTTCACTTAAGAGGTTTGTTATATATGTTCTAGGAACAGGAGTGGCGGAGATAGCACAGAGAGATGGAGCACGCTGTTGAAGGCTCCACTGGTCCTCTCAGAGGAGAGCAAGTTATCACTTTGTTTTCAAATAATGTGGTTGGTAATAAGTTTTTGGATGTGTGTGAGCTGTAAATTGTTCTGAAAATTGAACTGAAGATACAATATCGTAAATCTCTTCCTGGGTGGTGGAATATTTATGGGGAGAGCAATGTAATCAGTTACGTGGGTGTGCTCTGTCTGACATCTGACTGAACAGGACCCTGTGCTCAGGATCTATCGCCTACCAGAAAATTCCTCGAACTGAGCATGTGTGTATAAGCTGAACTATTTTAAATGGGAATAATCAGATGATCCCTTAATAAAATTGATGTGGAATGCATTAGTGGAGCAGGTAGAGGGGGTTGGGGTAGTATCAGGAAGGGCATAGAGATGCCGTTCGCCTTCCTAGAGCTATTTTTAAAATCAAAGCGCATTTATTCCAGGAACTCACAATCCTATGAAAATGCACATTTCATTAGATTTGTTTTGAAACTCATTACCATCACTATAAATACCTCTGTGTGCCAAGTAATGAAGCAAACCCAAAAGAAGCAGTGAAATCATACCAAGAATCAAGGTGGCAGTATGCAAACTGTTCATGATTTGGGGGAATAATTATGACAATTATTTAAAAGAAATCTGTAATCACTATTTAATGGTTTTTACACTTTTTTTTTTTTTTTGGTTTGTAGGGAAACATCTTTTTCAAACAGAATCTCAATTGCAGCCTCACCGTATAGAGCAGATCAAAGGTGAAACAAGCCGGGGAAGCCACTGGAACATTTGCCAACATAGTCTGTGCATCACCTCCAGGGCCCCTTCAGCCTCTACCATACATCAGCTGTGCTGATCACAGTTTTGTTCCCTTTAACTGAGGCCAGCGCTCCCTTTTCACAAAGGAGGAAACAAAGTCCAGGAAAAGTCAACACAGGATTCTTGAATCTTTTCTTATGCTGCTTTCACTAAACTGTGCTGTTTATTGACACAGAAGAGTGTGGTCACCCTGGCTGAGGTGACTTATTGCCAAAGGGATATGGTTGATTTCACCTCCTTCAAGTCCTTTCTTAGATTTCACCTTTACCTTCTTAATAAACTACCTTGATGGCTCCTTTAAAAATTGCAGTGCTTCCTTGGCTCTCTGATTCCTTACAAAGTTCTACATATATTTTATAGTACTTAGCACCTTTTTACATATGGTGTCATATATGTAATTCATTGTTTTTGTTAATTGCCTAATCCCTTCATCCTCCACTGGGATTTAAACTTCATGAGGGCAGTGTTTTTTTTTTTTTTTTTTTTAATTTTGGTTTATTTTGTTCACTGATTTAACATCAGTATCCAGAAAAGTGCATGGCACACAGGAGATGCTCAATGCATATTTGCTGGATGAATGCACTTTATGAAGACTGACTATAGATCAAGCAGATCTATAAGTTAGCTGTAAGAGTTTGTAAGGAAGATGGGTTAAGTTAGGCGCTTTTTTTGCCTTCCAGACAATAGATAGCCCCCTAGCCTTGAAATGTATCAGTTGTGTTTTCCATCTTTTGGACAATCAGCAAGTAACAGATGATTTGTAACTTTGAAAGTACTTCACATGCACGGCAATGCATCAGTTATGTGACTTTGGGTTCCTAACAACATGCAAGATTGGAGTTTCAGTTGTTACTGGGTCTTTTTGTATGTCTACCTGCCTGCCTGCTTGTGTATCTGTCCCCCGGTTTCAGCATTAAAGGCATGTTAGACATACCTAAGGCTCCAAGTTCCTTATTCCATTAGCCTGAATCAACAGTGAATCTTCCTGGCCTGGGATGGTTGCACAACATGGTTTCACTCATGACTATGTAAGTACATTTTTTTTTTAAAGATTTATTTATTCATACAGAACTGGGATACAGGCCAGAGATGCGGAGGGTGAGAGGATTCACCAGGGACAGAGTGGGGAGCAGAACAGGCAGATCCACGAAGTACATTGCTGAGGGGAGCAGCGGGCGGGTCATGAGAGGTCTGCTGTGCCATGTGGTCACCTCCGGGGTAGGCAGGGATCGAACTCATGGGTAAGTGGCTTAAGCTTCTTAGTGCAGTGCTTTAACCCGCTGCGCCACCAGAGAGGGCCCATGAGTACATTTTTTTAAAAAAAGAATTTTTTATTTATGCACACCGAACTGGGGTACAGGCCAGAGGTACAGGGGCAGTGAGAGAATTCACCATAGACAGAGTGGGGAGCAGAACAGGCAGATCGACGAAGTACACTGCCTAGGGGAGCAGCAGGCAGGCCATGTGAGGTCTGCCACACCATGTGGGTCACCTCTGGGGCCTGGATGGAACTCATGTGGAAGTGGCTTTAGCTTCTTAGTGCTGTTTTTACCTGCTGCGCCACCAGGGAGGGCCCGTGAGTACATTTTTTTAGAAACAGAAAAGTCCCAGCAAATCCAATTAGCTCAACCAAGTTCTCCCTCCAAGTGAAAGGTAATGCCCCCCCAAATCAACACTTGTCAAGGGATATTATGTGGGTTTTGCTTTCAGTAGCATTTTCCAGTTTTAGGGGTGAAAACAAGGATGATCAGACTGGACTAATGATCCTTAATTCAGGGAGCCTATTGATGATGAGCAATTGGGGCACTTCAACCGGCCAAGGACAGTGGCCAAATAATTAATTATTTTTTTCTTAAAAAATGTTTTAGTGTGGGCCCTCCCTGGTGGCGCGGTTAAAGCACAGAATTAAGAAGCTAAAGCCACTTCAGCATGAGTTCGATCCCCGCCCACCCCAGAGGTGACCACATGGCGCAGCAGACCTGACCTGCCCACTGCTCCCTTCAGCAGTGTGCTTCTTTGATCTGCCTGTTCTGCTCCCCACTCTGTCTCTGGTGAATCCTCTCACCATCCCTGCACCTCTGGCCTGTACCCCAGTTCTGTATGTACCAATAAATAAATCTTTAAAAAAATTTATTGTTACTTATATATATATGTATATACACACACATGTATGTGTGTGTGTGTGTGTGTGTGTGTGTTGCATCACTGTTCAGTTTTGTACAGTGTTTGCTTTCTCCTCTCAGGTGTAGTGCCCATGGAATTCCCACCATCAATTTAGCTGTGCACCATCACCATAGTTCCTTGTGCTTTTCCCTCCTCTGTTTGACCCCTCCCCCTTCCCTTGCAGAATGTCCCTGATGTAAGTTGCTTTATAAAAAAGTAATTCTCCCAATCCCTTATTTGGTTCCCCTATATTCCTTCTATAAGTGAAGCCACCCTATATTTTTCTTTTTCCTTCTTAATTATTTCATTGAGCATAATCCCTTCTGGCTCTACCCAATGTGCTGCAAATGGCATGGATTTATCTTTTTGATTGCTGAGTAATACTCCATTGTATACATATACCACATAATCTTGATACTATTTTAGGGCATTTGGGTTGTTTTCACAACTTACCTATTGTAAATAGTGTTGCAATAAACATAGGAGTGTCAGTATCCCCTTTTGAATTAATTAATTAGTCCCCTTTTGAATTAATGTTTTTGTGTCCTTTGAGTGGATTTGTTGTAGTGGAACAGTTACAGCAGAATTCTGTCAGGAAGCAGAAATCACTCAGAGAGGACGAGGGAAGTTCTTTATTTATGTCGGCAGGTTTTATACCAGAGAACCCAGAGGAGATCGCATGATAAAGTTGGAGCCCCAAGCAACTAGGTAACAGAGATTATTGAGTGAAGAAGGGGTACCGTCATCTGGAAATGCATAAATCGGGATACATGTGGTCTTGAGGGTGCTTATCAGCTGTTCTCTGAAACTTTCTATTTATAGGCTATCTCCCAACTTGAGCTAATCAACAGGTCATCCTGATATTTTCCAATTCAGAAATACTGGGTCATGCTAGGTCCACACTGCTTTCCATAGTGGTTGGAACAGTTTGCATTCACACCAACCATGTCGGAGAATTCCTTTTTCTCCACATCCTTGCAGACATTGTAGTGTTGCTAGTGTTATAAATATGTGCCATTCTCACTGGTATAAAATGGTATCTCATTGTGGTTTTGCATTTTCCTGACTATAGGGAAGTTGAACATTATTGCATATACCTGTTGGAGTGGCCAAATAGTTTACCAGTCATTGTCCGAGTTCTTCAACTTGATGCACAATTGCAAGACCTCTCAGGTTCAGAAAACAACAGTAATGGAATTTATTTAACAAACGAGTGAAAACAAAGAGTCACAGAGGCCATAGGTGACTGGTTACTTCACTCTAAAGTATTGTCCAGTGTTTTGAAGTCCTGAATAAAGGCTGCTAAGATGGCATCTTCCTGCCACTGAAGACGTGGAGCTCCTATCTTGAACAAAAGGCCACACTCTTAAAATAGCATCTTCCCAACATTGGAGACCTCGAACATGTATTCCAAACAATTGGGCCAAGATGGCATCTACTCCTCACTGAGGGCCTGGAGTATGTGGTAGCCAGAGAGAACAGGCTGTGATCCAGCTTTCAAGGATAGCAGGAGTGGGGGTGGGGGATGTTTACCAGCGCTGCCAAGATGTGCCTGAGGCAACAACACATATTAGACAAGTAACACTGGAAACAGCAGCTGCAGCAGCTGAACTACCCTACAAATGGCTACACTCACACAGCTCAGCAGGGTGCCTGCCCAGCTCCAGGTCTTTGCCTTCCCTTCCAGGCTGTAATAGCAGCAAAGCTGGGAACGGCTCCTGTCACTCAGCTACCTCCAAAGCCTCTCAACTTTTAGCCTCTGAGGTTGGCTGCTGGAAGCCTCTCCACACCCTTCAGAGGCCCTCAAAAGCCTTCTGGAAGGTCCGCGTGGTTGGGGCAGAAATGGCTGGAATCACTGAAGATCTGAAAATGCTGAAATCTTGAGTGCTGAGTCTTGGGGGGCTACTTCTGTAGGCCCTTCTATTTCCTTTCAGAGTCTCCACCCCAATCGATTCTTTGTTCTATTTCACTTGGGGCTACTTATTCTCCCCTGTGCCCCCAGTGGGGGTGCCAGCTATAACAGCCCTGTCCCCCATATGGGGGAAAATGCCACTTTATTTACATTAACCTCTGGTCAAAATTTTGGCATTTTCTTCAGCTATAAATACAAGCTCCAAGACTACTGTCATTAATAGAAATCTAGGAATCAGACTTTTTTCATACTAGATTATTGTTGCAGATACAGCAAAATAATGTTTTTGTTTATTACCACTTCAATGTTATCAGTTATTATGCTTGCTTCTAGGTTTTATTATTTATTGTTTGTAGTTACATATGTTACTTCACCACACATTTGTTAAAAATATTTGATAACTATATTTCAGTATATTTTGCTTCATTCATAATACTGTTTTATGTTTTCAAAAATATTAGTTGAAAATTGTTGTGGCGTCATTTAATAAGGTTAAAAACTGAGATCCCACAGGAGGCTTGAATAGAGAAAGGGAATTGATGAGGTTGCTATGGGAACCAGGCTGTAGGACTGATCACTTTGACACTGAATGCAGAAGCAGGGCCAGGACACATGTGCAAGGTCAGTGTCAAGGACCAGACATTCCAGCACTGACTCTCAATTTTGAAAAGCCCTTTCAGGGCCTCCCTGATGGCATAAGGTTTAAAGTCTCAGTGCTATCGAGATATCACCAGCCACTGTGGCCTGAGTGCAACCCCCAGCCAGGGAGCTGACCCACATGGCGCGGCAGACCTCTCCTGACCACCCGCTGCTCCCCTCAGCAGCATATTTTGTCAGTTAGCCTGTTCTACTCCCCACTCTGTCTCTGGGGAACCTTCTCATCCCCCGCATCTCTGACCTATATCCCAATTCTTATATGCAGAAATAAAAAAAAAAAAAAATCTTCAGGAAAAAAAAAAAAGAAAAGCCCTTTCATTAAATGTGTTTGAAGCTCACTCTTACCCAATTTTAGGGAAGAGTTTGAAAAGGGCAGGTATGTAAGGCCAACTTTCTATTCCCGATATTTTACCCTAACCCGCTGCTACACCCAGTGGCAATAACCACTCTTGCTTTGGAAATTAAGTGCCCAGTCATTTGAGACTCTATGAGCTGCACTAATCTATCTCTTCTTACAAATTTGTGCCCTATTTTGTGGCTAAATTGGATTAATTATGACTCATAAACATGACTTTCTATTTCCTGCCTTGATTAATTCATGCTATTTTTCCACCTGGGTCACCTTTCCTCATCCTTTCAGCTGCCCCTGGTGTAACTTGACCTTGATTAAAGGATCATCTCAAAGTTCACCATTTCTGAATATTTTCCTAATTTTCCCTGAGTGCTGTCCCGTCCCTAAAGTCTCTCCCCGTTCTCTCCACTCTGCTCTGTGCCTGAAAGTCTACTTATACATATGGATTTTGTCCCTTGCCCTCTCCCAATTATACTTGCTAAGAGGACAACGTCAGCGAGTCACGCTGCTGTCGGGGCATTTATTCCCCTGGTTCTGTTTGTGTGTGACTGGAGGGCCCGATGCTGAACTCCTTACCGCACATCACAGCTCCTGTGCGAGGTCCTTCCACAGATCCCGCCACGGCCCCTTCACATTCTGGGTAGTGGCTCTGGGCTTTTGGAGACACTGCAATGCTTCATCATTTCTCTTTGGCTTTTTAAAATTTGTCACATATCTTTGTCAGTGACCATTTCTGAAATGCTCCTCAGTTACTCCTCTATGTGCTAGTGCGTCCCATGGCACGTTAGGGTTCATTAGGCAGCTTCAGGGACAGGGCAGGCAGGGCCTTCGGGAGAGTTAGAGGCTTCTGAGGTAAAGACAGTAAATTCTAAGAGGTGCTAACAAAAACATACTCCAGAGACGAGGACGGGAAGTCAAGGAGGATTAAACAAAGACAGTAAAACTTGAACGAATAAGACCTTAGATAGGGAGGTAAACTCTAGGATAAGAGCGGGAAAATGGGCTCCTCTGCCTGGAGGGTTGGCCACTGGGAGAAAGAACTCATCACAAAGTAGGATGATGAGATTTTCGAATAGAGGAAAAGCTTGAAATGCCCCTAGACATGGGCCCACATGGCTGCCCTAACCCTAACCCTCCCAAGGACAGCGTACCTGAGAGTCCTTGCTTTCTTCCTTTAGATAAACTTTACTTTCTTGAACAAAGTTTGTTCCTCTCTGTTTACTTATTTGAAATGTCTGTGAACTCCTTTTTTACAGCTTTGTGGGACTAGAACCCGTGCTGCTTCAAGGGCTAAATTAACAGTGCACATCGCGTCCCTAGCAGGGTCCTGACTGGTATAACCAGCTGCAATACTGTCAGTCTCTCCTAGGCTTTTCCTATAGCCTGGGATTTCTCAACTAGACTGAAAGATCTATTGACCGCTTCCAGTGGCCAGTCTCCATGCTGAATACTGGGAATGCAGGGATATACAAGGTAGGTAAGTTCCTTGTCACCTTGCAATAGAATGATAGAACTAGCATTTAAGAAGTGCTTGTTTTTAAGAGTTCTTTACATGTAATAAATCATTTAATTTATACAACAACCTTGTGCTAAATTTGGTAAATGGGGAAATGTAGCAGGGTGGCCCCCAGGAAAAGAGACTGCTCCAGGTTCCCAGCCTCACCCAAAGGAGGGTGGAGCTGAGCAGGGAGGAAAAGAAGCTGGAGAGGAGACTGGGGGAAGAAGGAAGGAGGATGGGGAGCCGGAAGGAGACCTGAGGGAGGCACATGGAGCAGAGACATGTGAAGAAGCTGCACTTGCTTCATGAAAACAGATGTGGTGGATGGTGGAAACCCGTGGGGAGGTTCACAGTGGCAGCTTTGATCTTGACTTTGATTTTGCTCTTTTCCTTCCAGATCTGTCTGGCTGTTTCTGCCCCTTCCCTATGGGTCCCCACCAGGAGGTGCCTCAGACTGTGACAGGCTTTGGGGCCTCAGGGGTCCTGCTTTGGACCAACCCTGTTTGGCTGGGCTTTAATCCACGAGGGGCTGGGTCACTTTGGGCGCTTGATTTGGAGATGATATTCTTCTCCTCTTCTGTATTTCACATGAGTTGTATTAAAGTTCCCTTCCATGGAAGGTCTAACACACTAGAGTATGTTTTGTCTTGATGCAGTGGGTGGCAGAACCTATATAGAGTGGGCAGGTTTGGGGGTTTTGAGGTTTCCCTCTCCCTGTCATTTTACAGAAATATAACTGCAGAGATCATTTGCCTGAGGTCTCACAGCCAAAAGGTAGCAGAGGCGGGTTGTAGCCAGGTAGATTCTAAAGGACACACTGAACCACTGCCAGGTTGTCTCTTACCACCTCAGCATTCTTTGCAATAACTAGTGCATGGCCCAGACTTGTCAGCTGCTTCTTGAGCTGGTTTGAGTAGACAGGACCTTCAGGAAAGAGACACCAATGGTTTTATATTTTCTGTAGATTCAACAAAATATTTATTTCAATATTCTTTTAGAATATTGAAATATTGGTTTTCTTTTCTATTATTCTTGAGTATTTATCGGCAGTTGCAGGTGGTAAGTTTCTCATTCCTGTTTAACTGAGCTGAAGAGCTCAGCATTGTGAGCTGTAACCCTGGGCTGAAGACAGCAGTGCTCAAAGGATATTCTTTGTAGACACGTTTCATTATAACAAAATAGCATCTAACTTGTGATCGTTAACAGGAATCTGTGTATGAGTTTACCACAGCTGTGACTTCTGGTGAATCATTCTGTTTGAAATATAATGTACTCAAAAAGCAGCAAAAACTGTAGTTAGAAATCACTGTAATGGCTTTCATGAAAGCCATTGCTAATTTAGGGCCCAATTAAAACTAGAAATCCAATTATTGCTGAATAACATAATTGCAAGAAAGTAACTTGAATTGCATGTGTGTCAGTAATTAAGGAGGAAGCTTTAATAACAGAATCCGTCTGAACCATTACAAGGAGAGGCAAAGTCTGAGGCTCTGCACTGGTTCTGCCCCAGGCTGGGTCAGAGCACTAACTACTCCAGCCGCAGGGTGCTGGCAGTTGGTTCTGAATCTTGTAAACATGGCATGCTTTTATAGTCTACCTCGTGAAGTTCCAGTAAAACAAATGCTGAATTTATGAGCAGAGTAAGGTCACTTCCTGAGTCCACATCCAATGAACATCAAATACATTGTTAACCCTGAAAAGTTAAATACCAGCAGGTGCTATTTGTTAAATACTGAAGGAGCTGGAGGAAACATCGACACTATAAATGTCACATACTGCACCTTTATAGTTCGAACTCAGACCTTGACCTTGAATTTAAATTTCATCGCTCTGATTTGGTTGCTTGCAATGATGTAGTCAGGGTGCTAGTGTGTGAGCTTGGAGAATCAGAGTGGGCAAACCCTTTGTGTTAGTTATGAAGAGTGCTACCCTGGCTCATCATCCAGCAAAGACCAGCGCACGTCTCCTCATATCCACGGCCTGCAGATGGCGCTAGCAACATCTCTGCAAGAACTCCAGACAGCCAGACAGGTGGTTTCATTTTACTACAGAGGACACCAGGTGGTGGGGACTTTTACTAGGACATATTATTTTTTAAACTGTGTGCACCAGCATCACCTGGAGAGTCTATTAAAATGCATATTCTGTACCCCACCCCAGCATTTCTGCATGGTAGGTCTGGGGTGGGGCCTGAGAATCTACATTGATGAAATCTTCCCAGGTGATGCTAGAGCTGTGCCCTGGGGACCATTCTTTGAGAATCACTATAGAGGGGTCAGGTAGGGTCCTACTGGGATAATAATACGTTGGAAATGTGCTATCTCCCTTTAAATGTGTGATCTTATATTCTTTGGGTAGATACTAAGGAGTGGAATTGCTGGATCATATGATAGATCTATTTGGAGGAAACTTGTACTGTTTTCTATATGGACTGGGACACATTCCTAGCAATAGTGCATGAAGTTTCCGTTTTCTCCACACCTTTGTGCCAACATTGCCTGTTTCTATGTGTGTGTGTATATATATATGTGTGTGTGTGTGTGTGTGTGTATATGTGTGTATATATATATGTATGTATATATATGTGTGTGTATATATATGTGTATATATATATGTGTGTGTATATATATATGTGTGTATATATATATGTGTGTGAGTGTATATATATATATATATATATATATATATATACGGGCCATTTCACACATGTGAGGTGGTATCTCTTATGATTTTGATTTGCATTTCCCTGATAATAAGTGACATTGCATATGTATGTCATGTATATCCTAAAACAAAAAGAGAGGTTTTTTGGAGAATGTCTATTTAGTAATAATGCTCATTTTTTAAAAAATTGAGTCATTGGTTTCTGTCTTGTTGAGTTGTATGAGTTCTTTTTAGGTCTTGGATATTAGCTCCTTGTTGATAGATGATGTACACATATTTTCTCCCATTCCGTAAGGTATCTTTTTGTTTTAGTGATAATTTCTTTTCTTGTATAGAAGCTTTTTAGCTTGATGTAGTGGTTCCATTTACTTATTTTTGCTTTTATTGTTGGAGTTGAGTCCATGACCCAGTGTCATGGAATGTTTTGGAATGTCTTCTTATATGTATTTTCAAGTTTCCAATTTTACATCCAAGTCTTTAATCCATTTTGAGTTATGTAGAAGTTTTATAGTTTGATATACTCCTATTTGTTTATTTGGGAATGTAATGGAGTCCCCAAAGATGTTATTCTTTGTATGATAAAGCCATTGTGGTTGTTAGCTACTTTTTGTATTGTTTATATAAATATGGATTAATAGGGAGAAAAAACCTAACTACATTTTTTCCCTGTGTTTTATGCTTTCACATCTTTGATTTTTTAATTATGATTTATTATTTATTTTTAGTTTTGCATAGAACTGGGTTATAGAACAGATATACAGGGGGTGAGAGGACTCACCAGAGACAGAGTGGGGAGTAGAACAGGTGGGCTGACAGAAATCCACTGCTGAGGGAAGCAGCAGGCAAGATAGCTGATCTGCCGTGCCAAAGCACTCTGGCTGGGATCAAACCCAGGCTGTGGTGGTGAAAATGTTGAGACTTATACACCTATGGCACCAGGGAGTCTCCATGTTTATTTTAAATTACTTTTTGTGTGTGAGTGCAAAATAATGGTAGAGTCTCATTGTTTTGCATGTGGCACCCCAATTTTCCCAGTGTCATTGGTTGTACATTTTGGAAGCAATATAAGTGTCCAGTAGATAATTTATCCACAAATGAATGTCTACAGCAGATATAGTCAATATGCAAAGGAATACTACTACATCTACAGAAAAATACGAAATACTGACATTTCGACAACATGGGTGGAACCGAAGTAGACTATGTTAAATGAAATAAGTCAGAGGAGTAAGAGAAATACTGGATGATTTTATTCACCTGTAGAATATAAAGAAAGCACCTCCCTGGCAGTGAAATGGGTTAGGACGCAGCACTGCAAGCTAGCTGCAGCTGCTTCATTGCAAGTTCGATTCCTGGCCCTGGAGGTGACCCACATTGCACAGCAGACCTCTCCTGTCTCACCTGCTGCTCCCCTTAGCAGTGTACTCTGTCAATCTACCTGTTCTGCTCCCCACTCTATCGCTGGTCAATCCTTTCACTGTCCCTGCTCCTCTGGCTTGTACCCCAGTTCTGTATGCATAAATGAATAAATCTTTAAAAAATATATAAAGAAAGCAGCAGAAAAGACAAAAGTGGGGCAGAACAAATCTTTGAAATCTGACTGCATCAAACAGAGAGAATGCAGATATAAACAGTATCCAGTGACTCAAACTAGAGTGTGAACACATATACATAGCACATATTTGTCAAGGGCAGCATGTGACTCATTTCTACCAAAGCAACTTTTCCCGAATAATTGCTTCAACTTTTTTTTTTGTTGTTGTTATTATTCATGTAACTATGGCTTAGTAGGGGGGCAAACCTGCAGAACTGAGGTTGCCAAAGTGTGAGGGAACCAAGTGGAGAATGACCCAGTAGTTCACAGCCAAGGATTATTGGTGCTGTTCTAGTGCATGTGCTGTGATAACATACATCTGAAGAAGCGTGAACCCACCCTTAAATCATACCCAGTGTTGTAAACTGATGTTACCGTGATAAACATAATAATGAGAAAAAAACCCACAATCCTAAAATAGGAGTGAAACATTGAGTGTTAATTATAAAGAGGGAAGAATCTTATATTACTGAGTGGTGTATTGTAAAAAATTATTGAAAACTGCATGGGTTAAATTAACAGATATTTATTGTCTCAGGTTCTGGAGAGCAGAGGTCTTAAATCAAGGTGTCAGGGGGCGACTCACTTTCCAGTGGTTGAAGGGTAGAATCCTTGTCTCTTCGGCTTCTGGGGGTGCGTATTCCTTGGCTTCTCTCATCACTGATTTCTGCCTTCATCTTTACATTCCCATCTCCTCTGTATGTTTTCTCCTCTTGTGCCTCTTATGGACACATTTGCCATTGGATTCTACCTGGCTAATCCACTATGAGCTTATCTCCAAATTCTTCACTTAACGACATCTGCAAAGGCTTTTCTAAATAAGGTCACATTTACAGAGATTTGTACATCTTGGTGAAGGTCACCAGGTAGCCTGCTATAATCCTCAAATAAATGTTTCCTGGAATGTTAAGGGCAAAATAGATTTGAACAAAACATATTTTGTATATGAATGTTTATTTTCTAAAAAAGTCATGAAGCTCTCAGGCCTCCAAGTGCAAGGGTTAAAGTCTCAGCACTATCAAGCACTATTTGCAGCCACTGCGGCCTCAGTTTGATCCCTGCCAGAGAAATGACCAACTTGGCACCACAGACCTCTCTTGTCTTGCCCTCTGCTCCCCTTGGCAACAATGGCTGTGTTTGAAGATAAGTTTAGGCCAGATATGGAGGAGGAGGAAGCCAACCAGCTGGTGAGTGACGCCATTGCAGCCGGCATCTTCAATGACCTGGGGTCTGGAAGTTACATCGATCTCTGTGTCATCAGCAAGGCCAAGCTGGACTTTCTCCATCCATACTCCGTGCCCAACAAGAAGGGGACCAGGCTTGGTCGATACAGGTGTGAGAAAGGGACCACTGCCACCCTCACTGAGAAGGTCACTCCCCTGGAGATTGAGGTGCCAGAAGAGACAGTCCAAACCATGGACACGTCCTGAGGGCGCTGTGAGGGCGGCTGCTCCTGGAGGCACACAGACCTTAGGGGCTCCCATGTCTGCTGAGACTCAAAAAACATAAACCAGGAAAAAAAAAAAAGAAAAAAGAAAAGAAAAGACATGAGGAACCAACTAGAGAAGAAAAGCAGGTGCTGATGAACAGCTAATTAGGAACATATTCTGTGCTGATTTTACAGACTCCCCAACCCTGCCCAGGGAACGGGGGACACCTATGTGGTTTCTTTTTTTTTCAGTAGATTCACCTGTTCTGCTCCCCACTTTCTCTCTGGTGAATCCTTTCACCGACCCCACCCTCTACCTCTGGCCTATGCCCTAGATTTTGCATGCAGAAATAAATCTTAACAAAAAACAAAAGAAATAGTTCTCTAATGACTCTGAATTCTCGAGTCTACAAATGATGTTTTTGATGGCTACTTTCAAAGATCCCACTACAATTCCTTACAAACAATACCTTCCTGTCTTTATGGGAGCTTGTGTGCAGCAAGACATAGAGTCAATTACATTTCTCTGGCTTGGCTTGGCCTGGCCTTTGGAGTCCTGGCCTGAAATTGACTTCTTCATCTCTTGGGCTGCAGCTACTTTGTGAAGAAACTTGGGTCAGACAGCTGAGGTATGGATAGAGAGAGGGAGACCCAGACAGTCCCCAGCTGTTCCAGCCACATCCAGCAGACACATGAATGAAATCATTTTCAACCTTCCAGGTGAGCTCCCAGCTGAATGTAGTCATGAGAGTGAGCCCAGCCAACACCACACGGAGCGGAACAACTGTCCATTGGAACCCAGACAGAACTGAGAGACATAGCAAATTGTCCGTTCAAGCCATTACATGTTGGAAGAGCTGTTGACCAATAGTTGATGACAAAAATCAAGTGATCAGAAATCAAGTATATCATTCAGAATTAAAGAAAGATTTGCTGTGTGGGCTGAGGACAATGATAGTAGACACTATAAGCACGAAAGTGCTTCGATATTGGGCATGAATGTGTTTGTGAGTGTCCTGCCTTTGATGTTGTTCAGGATCTGAAAGATGTGCTGCTGCAGCTCTCAGGAGGAAGCATCTTATTTTCTTGTAATTCGGGAAATCGAACTGATGGGGACAGACTGATGTTGGACTGGGCTTTATTCCCGATTTAGAGTATAATCTTCAAAATTAATGTGTTTTCTTTAAGCCTATAGAGGGAGAAATGACAAGAGCCATTTCTATTTGTTGACTTCCTTACACATTCCAGGTCCACTGCTCAAGCCACAGAAAATGATCATTTTCACAACAATCTACAAAGGATATTTTCCCAATTTTCACATCAGGAAGTTTGGGTTCCAAGAGGATTAGTAGACTCATGAGATCGTGTGAGGGTGCTGGGGAGAAGGGGTGATGAGTAGATATTCACACCCAGGCCATGAACTGCTAATCTATGTGTTTCCTACAGTGCTCTCTGCAATGAGCTCATGTCTTGCCAGTGGTTTGGGATAGAAGACTGTCCAGCGTTGAGCAGGTTTGAGCAGGTTCTTGTGGGTGTCCGCCATCCCCTGGGTAGGGTTGGGGAGTCTGTAAAATCAACACAGAATATGTTCCTAATTAGCTGCTCACCATTACCTGCTTTTCTTCTCCGGTTGGCTCCTCACGTCTTTTCTCTCACCCTCATTCAGCGGCTTACTTACTGCTAGTCATTTTTATTCGTGACCATGTTTCTGTTATCTGCTGCTTCCTCCCGCTTTTTGCCTTCATCCTGGTTTGGCCCGGCACCTTCGTCTGCAGGAAGCTCCTTATCTGGCTCACCTCCAGTCTCTCCATCAGCTCGTTCATCCTTCACTCAGTCACTGGTTATCTTCCCACACACAAGTTTCTGAATGCCATTTTCTTGATCAGAAAACTTAATGGCTTGTTATATTGCCTAGAGAATAAAGAATCAAATAAAGAATTAAGAATAAAGACTTAAATAAAGAACTAAAAATATTTTTTGAGGCTGTGCATAACACATGTTTATGGCTAATGGTAGCTGCATTTATAATTAGCAGGAAAAACAAAACAAAACAAAATCATAGCATCCAACCGTTTGCGTTCTGCTTGGCCCTACAGTGTCTGACCCGAATCTATCTGAGGCTTTCTTGTGGGGTGAAGAGAAGCTGCTCTCTAGCACCCCCTCAGTGTAGCAAGGCCTACTGGGAGACTTTGGTTTTGTTAGTTTATGTCCCCTGTGAGAGGTGCTGAGGGGCGCAGCAGGTGAGACAGGAGAGGTCTGTTGCGCCCTCTGTGAGTCAGCTCTCTGGGTGGGGGCCAGCTCAGGCCTTAGCGGTGATAGCGGTGATAGGTCAACAGGGAGGACCCTTAAGATAGTGATTTTTTTTTTTATGACAGTGATTTAAAAAAAATTTTTTTAAAGATTTATTTATTTGTACATACAGAACTGGGGTACAGGCCAGAGGCTCAGGGGCGGTGAGAGGCTTCACCAGAGACAGAGTGGGGAGCAGAACAGGCAGATCGACGAAGTACACTGCTGAGGGGAGCAGCGGGCGGGTCAGGAGAGGTCTGCCACGCCATGCGGTGACCTCCGGGGCAGGCGGGAATGAACTCATGCGGAAGTGGCTTTAGCTTCTCAGTGCAGTGCTTTAACCCGCTGCGCCACCAGGGAGGGCCCTATGACACTGATTTTTTTTTTTTTTTGACACTGATTTTTTAAAAGGCAAAAGGACAGTAGTAAATCAAGCTTGGAATGATGAAATGAGAGGAGGGGCCAAAAGAAAATTCTTATCTGTGGATTTTTTTTTTTTAAGATGTGAGTCAGTTCCCTGGCTGGGTATGGAACTCAGGCCATAGTGGTGATAGTGCTGCGCCCCTCAGCAGTGGATTCAATCACTCTACCTGTTCTGCTCCTTACACTGTCTCCTGTGAGTCCTCTCACCCCCTGTACCCCAGTTCTTCTAAGCAAAAAAAAAAAAACAAACAACCAAAAAACAAAAATATGATCACAGTAATACATAAAGCTAGTGGTTCCTTAATACTTTTCTTCCTGCCAAATTTGAAAATTTCTTCCTTCTAGGCCAACAGGGAGGCCTTACAAAGTGCTTTTTGGTTCTTCAAAAATTTTTCTATTTTAAAAAAATGATTTATTTATTTTGTAGAAGAACTAGGATGTAGGTCAGAGGTGCATGGATAAGGATTCAACAGAGACAGAATGGGGAGCAGAACAGCAGACTGCCAGATACACTACTGAGGGGAGCAGCGGGCAAGACAGGAGAGGTCTGCTGTGCCATGTGGGTCAGTTCCCTGGCCGCGGATCAGATTCAGGCCACAGCAGTGACAGCGCTGAGACTCACGCCCTGGGCCGCCAGGGAGGCTCCGTGTGAATAGTTGTGCACCCAGAGCAATGCCTGCATCTCCTGATGCTTTCTTGTCTATTCCAGGTTTCGCCCCGGGTCCCAGTATCATGGGCCACTTTCAGGAGTGAGCCCTCTCTCATGTACTCGCTTTTGAAAAGACATACAACATGATTTTAAGTAATGCTTAACATACGTATGATTAATATCAGCAACAACATGCTGTTGTCAGCCAGGACGGTGAGAGTTGGCGCAGTTCCCATCAAAAGCAAACTCACTTTTTGTTGTTGGTTTGTACAGATAAATGTAATGATTTTCGTGGAAACTTTAGAGGCCAGAAATATTTAAGGGCCTTCAATTGTACTCTCTAAGATTGGTAGGCATCTGGGAAACCCAGAATTTGTACTCTATAGTTAGGAGCCATCCCAGGTATTTAAAAGGGTTCCGTTTTGGGTGTTAGGAAGTTATGTGATGGCTTCTAACTGAATGATGAACACTTAAAACTAATCTGTGCCAACCGCCAGGAGAAATGGATGATTTCATTTCTAGAAATAGGATAAAGAAATGAAATAAAGTCTAATTCCAGTGTGTAAATGAGGGAAATCAACCTCTTCGAGTTTGGTCTTGAATAAACTGCTTTCTATTTGACATGCTCAGCAGCCTGGTCTTCCCTTTAATTCACATCGTGAAATAATTGCCCTGGTAGAAATCAGAAACATGCAATGTAATATATTAGCTTTACTCAATGATTCTTGAGAGGTGATACCTCAATTAACAAATCCTCGGGGAAAGAGGCAGTGTTGGAAAAAAGTATGCTCCAATCTCATCTTCATAAATCAGGCCGGCAGCACCCCCCCCAGGCTCTGCAACCAAGTGCCCAGGGCAGCCTGTGCCCGCTCACCTGTGCAGACAGGGTCTCTGTGGCAGTTTATAAATATAATCGGAAGTTCTCTTTTTCTCTATTCCAATTCTTATTACTCCTCTCTGTCATATGGCAGGATCAGGGCACCCCAAAACCCCCAAACCTGCCCTTTCTAAATAGTTTCTGCCTCCCACTGCATCAAGACAAAACACTCTAGTGTGTAAGGCCTTCAATGGAAAGGAATTTTAATACCATTTGTGTTTCCAAATCAAACACCCAAACTTTCCCACCCCTCGTGGGTAAACATCCAGCTAAACAGGGTTGGCCCAAAGCGGGGCCACTGAGACCTGAAAGCCTGTCATAGTCTAAGGCACCTCCTGGTGGGGACCCATAGGGAAGGGGCAGGAGGGACCCAGCATGTCTGGGACAGAAGGAGCAAAATCAAAATCAAGATCAAAGCTGCCATTGGGAACCTCCCTACGGGTCTCTCCCCCATATCTGCTTTAACCAGTCCAGGACTAAGAAGCAAGAGCCTCTTCACGTCTCTGCTCCACACGCCTCCCCAGGTCTCCTGGCTCCCCATTCTCTTCCCTCCTCCCCCAGCCTCCTCTCCAGTTTCTCTTCTCCCTTGCTCAGCTCCACCCTCCCTTTGGTGGGGCAGGGAATCTGGAATCCCCCCCTTTTCCTGGGGACCACCTGTTAGAGCTCTACTAAAGGAGTCCCACTCACTCATTTTTTCCTTCTTTATCAAAAACTGATTACTTAACAATTCCATTTTTTTTTGGTTAAAACGCAAATACATTTAATGTGAGTGAATTTTAATGGATATAATAAATCAACTAGGCCTTTGAACTCAAGCCTTTTACTAGCTTTGAGAAGCTTGGGACTTCACTGCTTGTTTTAGTGTCCCAGAATCTAGTTCAGTGCCTGGTAGGCAGAAAACAAATTTGAATGACTAAGGAACAACCTAGCTCCCTTACACTTGAAATTTTAGGGGAAGGAGTAAGAGAGGGAAGGCATAGGTGGGGAGGGAATGTTGCCTTTTCTGAGCATAAACAGCCTCACTAAGCTGTCTGAAATGGGTGCCTTTCTTTCCCTTCCTCTCACACCCCTGCCTTTGGCCTCGGGGGACCGCCATAGCTCCTGGGCCTGCCTTGCCCAGTTATTTTGATCCAGTTAGGGCCAGTGATATTATTTGCTGGATCCACCCATTCCAAAATGCAAAGGAATCCCTTGGTCCAAATTTATTAATAATTTGTGCAATCAAAATGATAGTGAAAGACTACAATCTCTGCGGGGCTGGTATTTTTTTATTATTAATATTTTACGATTCATTTATTATTATTAATTTTTAAATCATTAGAAAAGATGGACGGCAACAAGTGTTGATGGAGCAATAGAACACCGCTGTAGCACTGCTGGCGGGTGGGAAGAGGATGCTCCACTCTGGAACAGAGTCTGTCTGTTCCCACGAAGTCAAATGCCCCTTCTAGTACATGTCTCAGAGACTGGGGAGGCGTGCCCACTAAGACTTGTATGTGCATGTTCATCACAGCTCATTAGCCAGAAAATTAGAAATAACCTGTATCTCCCATCAGCTGATAACTGGATTAACAAAACACCCACATAGTAGATATGCTATTATTTTAGTAGAAATACAGTTTTAGTGTAATATTATTCAGCAATAAGCAAAGAAATGAACAAAGAAACTCGGATATGAATGGATGTCAAAAGCATACTAAGTGAAAGAATCAGGCACAAGTCTAGGGTTCCATTTTTACAAAATGTGCTCTAGCTGGAAGTTCAGCAACACAGAACATGGATTAGCAGGTGCCAGTGTTTAGGGGAGGGGGAAATGGGAGTCATGTCTGTGGGGACAGGGCTTCCATTTGGGGTGATGAAAAAGGTCTTGAACTTGAATTTTGAACTTGAAGAGTCTTGTGTGCACCAGAAAGGTGCACTATAGTAAAGGTGATCGCGTGGCTTAGATTGCAATAATAGGAGAAATTTTAAGACAGCAAGAGCAGAACAGGAGGAAGTGAGGAGGTGTCTGGTAGCCGTGCACCCCCAAAAGCTGACCCGCCCTCAGCCTCACATATCCTTTCCCGCGTTACCACCTTCCTCCTGACCCACGAGGCACATCTTCTGCATCTGCTGCTGTTTCAGGTGTGGCGTGTGGTTCACTGGGGTGTGGGTGCCCAGCCTTCTCAGCCTCCGGGGCTGAGAGGTGATACCTGGGAGGCTGGCACATTGGGTCCTAAAACTGGGATGCCTCAGACTGTCTGAGGTGAGTGGTCTCTTGCATGGTCAATGAACAACTGAAACGCCTGAAACACATCGCCAGGCCTCTGTTTTCTGTATTAAAAAAAATCAATCCATGTTTGTTTATGTGTATGAGGAATCATTCATTCATTCATTATTTATTTTTGACAGACTGAGATTTTTAAAATTAATTTCCTTTTTTTAGACATGGAAGTGCTTTGAAAATTTTTATTTAAATATATTTTACAGGCCCTCCCTGGTGGTGCAGCGGGTTAAAGCACAACACTAAGAAACTACAGCCACTTCAGCATGAGTTTGATTTCCGCCCCCAAGGTGACCCACATGGCGTGGCAGACCTCTCCTAGCCAGGCAGCTGCTCCCCTCAGCAGTGTACTTCGTCAGTCGGCCTATTCTGCTCCCGTGAATCCTCTCACCGCCCCTGCACCTCTGGCCTGTACCCCAGATCTCTATGCACAAATAAATAAATCTTTAATAAATATATTTTACATCATTGTTCATTTTTGTACAATGTTTGCTTTCTCCTCTTAGGTATAGTCCTTGTGAATATTTTTTTCTATATTCTTTGTACAATATATTTGTACAATATTTGGTTTCTCCCTCCAAGTGTCATCCCCTAAACTCCCAACTCCGCAGCACCCGTTACCATCACCACAATCCTTTATGGTGCCCTTCCCCACCTCCCCCACTTTGACCCCTTTCCTTTTCCTTCCCCTGATGGATTCTAGGAGTGTACTTTCTTTTTTGTGTGTGTAGAAGAACTGGGGTGTAGGCCAGAAGCATAGGGGTAAGAGGGTCCACCAGAGACAGAGCAGGAAGAACAGGAGGGCCCACTGAAACCCACTGCTGAGGGGAGCAGCAGCCGAGACAGGAGAGGTCTGCTGTGGCATGTGGGTCAGCTCCCTGGCTGGGATCAAACTCAGGACATCATGGTGATAACCTGAGACTGAACCCCTAGGCCACTAGGGGGGGCCCAGGTCTGTTTTTTCTACCAGTGATTACGGAGTGTGGTAGAACTCAGCAGCCTTGGTTCTGTGCCACAAAAATAACCTACGTGGCTGGTAGAAATGCAGAATCTCAGGTACCACCCAGGACTATTGAGTCAAAATCTGCAGTGTGACAAGACTCATGTATAATGTCGGTGGACAAGACAGGAGATGGGCAGACAGACAGACATCTCCTCTCTGGTCCTGGAAATGGCCTTAGCCAGTGTGCACGCACAGGCTGCTTGCTTCACTTCTCTGTGAAAAGTGGGAGCTGAGTTTTTAAAGCTAGCGAGTTAATTGACAGAGTATTTGTTAAATCTGTAGCCCCTGGAATTGAACATTGCTGCTAGTGGACTCTAAATAAAGTCAGATAGCTCTGTTTGGTTATTTATTAACTTGGTGAATTTGGTTAAGCATCTTTCAGTTTTCTCCTGAAGGTTGTTGTGGAGACTAGGTGAGATAAATCACATTTACAACTCATTAAGTGGTAGCTATTATTGTTTGTATTATTAGAATCTCAGGTTCTGATGACAGTGTGCTGTTGTAATACATCCCATTAATAGAGTTAGATCTGGAAGTCTTCCTGGAATTGCAAGAATCCTGTGCCTGGTATTGAAGAACATGAAAAAGCTTAGTGTGAGTGGGAGAATGTATTTAACGCCAGGTTTTTTAGTTACATTGATTCAGCTTGTAAATTTCCTAAAAATCCATCCTGCATCTACCTAACAAAGAGCTATTGTGTCTCAGGTTACAGCATTACTTAATAAGATACAAAAAATTGGGAAAATGTTGATGAAGAGGTTGCATTCTTATAGCTCCATGGTTAAGCAAAGTAAGCCTTGATCTTTGAGAAAGAATGGTGACAACCTTAGAGCGTGAGATTTTCTGCTCAGCTTGGATTTATCTGATGGAGACATGTGATGGTTCTGAGGCTCCAAGGTCTTTGTTGGATATCTTTGTTGTTCTCTGGTCCCAGCAATCCATCATATTTACATGTTGGAGATATAATTAGCCATCGACTGATTGCAAAGAATCAACCATAATTTAAAAATATGAATTAACATAAAATAGCAAGCATTAAAAGTTAATGTTAACTTGATGCTCATTTATTTTTGCATCCAAATGAACCTTATTAAGTTACTTAGTCCATCTAAACATGGGATTTTTTTCCTCAGATGCAAAGTGTGATGACAATTTCTCATATGTTAGACCCTGACAATAATTTTGAAATATGTGGGTCCGGTCTACTGCCGATATTCAGTGTTTGATTTCTTCTCTCACTGGGTTTAAATTGGCAGTGCTGTACAGTTGGGTATATTAAAGTTCAGAATCTAAATATGGACTTGATGTTTTTTCTAAAGCGCTTTCTTATGGAAATTATATTTGGACTGTCAATGCCTGTGGTTTCCTTCACTGTCAGCACAATCAATATCTTTGGGCAGGTGGATGAAGTGCAAAAGGGGGCAGGCGTGTATGGAAAAGCAGCACGCCTGTAAAATGTGGTCTTAAATAAGCAAATCAAGCCAATTGGCTTAGAATTATGATGGCTGGCTTTCTAATGCATATTCAGAGAGGACTGAAAAATGTATGAAATTTAATTGTACCATAAAGCTGTCACAAGAAAATATATACTGAATATCAAGTAGGGTAACACTTCTTCTGGAGAGTTAATCTGTGAAAGTTAAAAAAAAAAATTTAAAGAATATTGTAGTTGTATAAATAACAGGAAGAAGTAGGAGGAGCTAGGGAACAGTTTCGGGAATAAGGGAAGAATGAATTGCACCAGATCAAATTTTTTCCAGTGAAACATATTGGATATTTTATAAGGTAGAAGCAATTTCCCCATTGAATATGTAGAATTAATTTGGAAGGAAGAGTAAAAAAAAGGCAGATGATTTTAATATTTCCTAATCCAAAAGTTTAAGAAAATGTAGCAATGATATTGAGGCAACCCTAATATAGAGGTGCTGTGTGCATCAGCGCTTGGAGTGAGCACTGTGCCTTTGAAATAAAAACCCAGGGCTTCCATAAATCAGAAGGAAAGTGACCGAAAGTACCTCACACTTTGTCTACTAGAAGTTGCTCCAAACCTTAATGTGTATAAGAATCACCTGGGGGCTTTTGAAACTGCAAAGGGTTTTTTTGAAATTTTTCTAATTGAAAAAAAACATGTCATGTGAATTAATCATTAGCCATTTTAAGGAACACAGTTCAGAAGAACTTTGTTTATTCACAATTTTGTGCAGACATCACCTGCTAATTCTGTTATAGGGTGGTCCCCAGGGAAAGAGGAAGTTCCAGTTCCCTGCCCCACCCAAGAGTGGGTGGAGCTGGGCAGGGAGGAGAAGCTGGAGAGGAGACTGGGGAAGAAAGAAGCAGGATGGAGCCAGAAGGAGGCCTGGGAGAGGCCCTTGGAGCAGAGACATGTGAAGAAGCTGCACTTGCTTCTCGGCCTTGGACTTGCACCAGGGACTTGGGGGAGGTGGAAGGAGACACTTAAAAAGACATGGGTGAGAGACCCATGAGGAGGTGGACAATGGCAGCTTTTATCTTGACTTGGGTTTTGACCTTGCTCTTGTCCATCCAGACTTCTGCCCCTTTCCTGTGGGTCCCCACTGGGAGGCGCCTTACACTGTGGCAAGATTTTGGGCCTCAGTGGCCCTGCTTTGGGCCAACCCTATTTGGCTGGACATTCACCCACGAGGGGCTGGGTCACTTTGGGTGCTTCATGAGAACGCCATTTTGTGTGGTCTTTCCCTTTTCTTTTCTGTATTTCACACTAATGGTATTAAAGTTTCTTCCCATTGAGCTTATGTATGTTTTGTCTTGATGCAGTGGATGGCAGACCTATTTAGGACAGGCAGGTTTGGAGGTCCCGGGTGCCCCTCTTCCTGCCCTATAATAATTCAAGACATTTTGACCTCAAGGAAACACCTGTGCATCTGCAGTCACCCTCCCTACGACTCTGGCACTGACAAAGCTGCTTTCTTTCTCTGGATTTCTCATGATGGATTTTTCTCATGGATTTTTCATGATTCAAATAAATGGAGTTCACAACTTGTGACCTTGTGTCGACTTTTCTTTTCCCACTAAAATGCAGATGTGGAAGGTTTGGGGGCCCAGCCTGAGATTCTGCATTACTAACACACTGCCAGATGGTCAAAGGATGGTGTATGCCTGGGGCTGAGGGGTCCGAGGTAAAGGGGCTGCAGTTGCAGGGATCCACAGCATGTGTCTTGAGTCCTGTAACTAGCATATTCAGCTGGTGATGGACTCAGCTGGACTTGCTGGTTTACTTATGTTCAGAGATACTGAAGCTCTTTAACAGATATCTGCAAGGTGTAAGAATTCAGAGCCTGGGCACCCCTGCTCATGCTTTATTTTATCCAGTTATTTTCCAGCAGATGGTGATGGGGCCCAAATTTAGCCCATTGTCTGTTGTTTTTATAGTCTGCAATCTAAGAATGAATTTTTTAAAAAGATGTATTTATTTATTCATACAAAAACTGGGGTACAAGCCAGAGGTATAGGGGTGGTGAGAGGACTCACCAGAGACAGAGTGGGGAGCAGAACAGATTGACGAAGTACACTGCTGAAGGGAGCAGCAGGCAGGTCAGGAGAGGTCTGCTGCACCATGTGGTCACCTCTGGGGTGGGGAATTGAACTTAAACTGAAGAGGCTGTGGCCAGCTTGCAGTGCTGTGTCCTAACCCACTGCGCCACTAGGGAGCGCCCAGAATGAATTCTTTTTTTTAATGGTAGAAGAGTCCTATTTTGTGGCATGTGAATATTATGTGAAATTAAAATTTCAGTGTCCATAGAGAAAACGTTATTGGAATAGAGTCTTGCATAGCAGAGCTGAGATACAACCCAGAGCTACAGGGTTGAGAGGATTCCCCAGAGGCAGAGTGGACAGCAGAACAGGTGCAGCTACTGAGATCCAATGCTGAGGGGAGCAGCTGGGAAACAGGAGACGTCTGCTGTGCCCTGTGGGTCAGCTCCCTGGCTGGGGATTGAGCCCAGACCGTAGGGGTAGCAGCACTGAGACATATCTTGGGACACCAGGGAGGCCCCATTTATGTATGATGACTTCAGCCATGAGCACAGTATAAAGACATCAAGATAACCTAGAAAGAGGAAGGCAGGTGATATTTAGCATGCAACCTAGTGCTTAAACTTTAAAAAGAAAAGTCAGCTCAATGACAGGAGTTACAAAAGAGAGTTTTAGAGAAGTTCTCTTTTTCTAGTTAAAACAAAAAGCTAAAAGCAGACTTCTGCTCCTGACCAAGCACTAGAAACTTTTTCCTTTTCTTTTTTCCAAAAATGCCATTCTTGGACATCTCTTTCGAGCCTCCTCCCATTTCTCTGGCTATAAAACAGTATGTGAAAATGTCAAGTGCTTTTTAAGAATGGATTTTACACTTGCCATTTTCAAGTGCCGTGGATTTACACTTCAAAAAGTCAGACGTGACTTCATAATTGAATTGCACCTGATCCTTTCAAAGGCTGGGCACTGGAACTTGTTATTAAGGACAAATGCAAAACTTGACTGAGCTTTAGAAGTTGAATTATGCTGAACCCAAGTTCTTAAAATGAATAATCAGTGACTTATGCATGTGAAATGGAGGCCAGGAGTAAATACTTTTGAGTTTCAGTCCAAGTGCTGATGAAGGTTTGCAATATCAATTTTTCAAGATTATTATTAATTAAAAAATATTATCTTTATTTATTTTGGGTAGAACTGGGGCACAAGGTGCGGGGATGAAGGGACTCACCTGGGACGGGGGGCTTGGGAGGAGCAGAGTTGGTGGATTTACTGAAATCCACTGCTGAGGGGAGCAGCAGCTGCACCCTATATGGGTCAGATTGCTGTGCAGGGATTGAACTCAGGCCGTAAGTGGTATAGCGTTGAGACTTAACTCCTAGGATACCAGGGAGGCGGATAACCTAGTGTTGAGGGGAGAGGATGTCCTGAACAAACTCCACAAATATGGTTATGGACCCCAGCACCACCCAAGACCAAAGAGATCCAAGACACCAAGGACTGCAAACCCCATCATGCCATTGGTACTGAAGGGAGGCTTGCTGGGAACTGAGGGTGGAGGGAAGCAGCCAGCCTTGGTACTTGGTATGTAACCAGGTGTGTGGGCATGGGGTGAGGTGGGGGTCCTTGTTTTTCATCAGTTTTCAGTGTGCTATTGGGGTTCCAGCTCAGTGGAACTGGTAAGACTCACTCACCAATTTATCTTCCTCTCTTTCTCCCTGAGTTATTCATTTCTTCATTTCTCCTTTTTTTGTAAATAAACCCTTTATTGATCTTTTTTTGTGTGCCTATGGTTGAGTTTTACTTCAAGTCCCTTATAAGTGCATGGATGAGGATCCATAGTCAGCCACCTCATTTCACATCAGGGTTGCCCTGGAACACTAGGGATTATATGTATACTTACATTTGACTGGAGGAGCTACTAGGGCAATTTCTAAGAAAATGCTAGACAAAAGTCTAGGGATTTTCTTAGGTTTGCATACCTCAAATATTGTTGCGTACCTTACAACTAGCGTCTTTTGTTGTAAAAGCCCAGGTTATCAGCAAGATTCAGCAGAAGGTGCTGGCTCTCCAGGGTCTCACCACTCAGGATAGTTGTACATACATATTTCAGCTTTCACAAAGACACACACTTTGTGGCTCTATTAGAAAGATGTGGAGGTATCTAAACTCTGGTATTGTAGCTACCAGGCAGGGTGAGGTGCACCCATAACCCCCAAATCTACCTGACTTTCTGTTTGTTTATATCACTATCACGTCAGGAGCATAGCTTCACACCTTAACCCGTGCCTGGGTTTCTCTCCCTCACCTCCAAAGCTCCATGATTGCCTCCACCTCTCCCCTTTGGTGAGCATTACTGTTTTCTTCAGTGTCTAGGAGTTATTTGTGTTGTGTTTTGCCAGTTGGTGTTCTTCTGTTAGTCACATGTTTTCTTTGGGTAATTATAGTCACAAATGAATGAAACCATTGACAATTGTCTTTCACGTTCTGGTGTGACTTCACTTCTCATTATCACCTCCAGTTCTGTCCATGTTGTCACAAAAGGCACTATCGCATCCTTGTTAAAAGCAGACAGTTGTTCCATTGAATAGACATATCGCAATTTCTTTTGTCATCCATTGATGGGTGTTTGGGGTCCATACTGGAATAATATTTTTAAAAAATTAATTAGTTTAAATACTTTTCTTTCCATTGTGGTAGTCCCCATAGTTCTCCCACCATTGTATCACCCATGAACCACCACTGTATTCCATTGTATTCATATCCCTCCCCTGTCTGGCTGCTTCCTTTTCTGTATCCCTCAGATCTATGGTAAGCTTGCTAGTTTTGACTTTTTCTTGACCCCTGTTTAGTTGCTCTACATTCCACATGTAAGTGAGTTCATCTGGTATTTCTGTTTTTCCTTCTGATTAATTTCAGCATCATCCCTTCCAGTCCCATCCATGTTGCAGCAAATGGCTTGCATTTGTCTTTTTGATTGTTGAGTACTATGGAATTACTCTCTTTCATTGTATAAATTGGAGACTGCGGTAAGTTCAAAACTGGAAGTGAACAACTCTTACTAAGAGCCTTGCTTGTCTGGCTCAAGTTAAAGAAGGCATTCTGCATGAAAACTGGTATTAGTAAGACCTTTATACTATTCTGACAGTCTTTCTCAGGATGGTCTGAGGTTTAGAGATCAGAGACTAAGCAAATACTGGTAATGCAATCTGGACAATTATAAGGTTGACTGTCATGGTGGGTAGGGGTGGCAGAAGAGGGATTATATTACTATTATGAATTGCACTTTCCTTCAACAGTCTGATTGGTCAAGAAGGGTTACCAATTAGACTTTGCATCTATTGCCCTGTTATAAAATTGTTGAGCACTTCTCTCTTGCTATTATTCCCTGTTAGGAATACTTAGATGATACTGAGGAAGGCCAGGAGCTTTCTTGGCCATTTTCTGTAGACATGGCCTCCTTTATCTGTAGACGTATGGACACATGACACTATGACTAGGGGAACTCAGGGCCACAGACCTCCCTGGGACACTGTGTGGCTCTTTGTGATGCCACAGTCTCTAATGATCAGGTGCCTTCCAGCCATGACATCTTTGGTCTGCATGCGTTTCCCTGGTGTCGTCTTCTAGGGCCAAGTCTCCCTCTGTAAGTGTAGCATCCTGCATCAAGGGTTGGGGAACCCTTTCTTCCTATTCTATAGTTAGGTCTTTTAAAAAAATTTGCATAAATAAATAAAGATTGGAGTATAGGACAGAGGTATTGGGAATGACAGGATTCCTCAGAGATAGAGTGAGAAGCACTGAAATCTACTGCTGAGGAGTCAGCAGGTATGAGAGAAGTTCACTGAACCCTATATGAGTCAGCTCCCTGGCTGGGGATAAAACTCAAATTGTTGCGCTAACAGTGCTGAGACTCAAACCCCAGGAGAACATGGAGGCCCTTTTCTAACTTCTTTTCCTCATGTGACCACGTTGCTGAGGAAAACTTGGTGCATCTCTCAGCCCATGTCCAGAAGGGCTTCTGATCAATTTTGACAAACTGACTGTTCTTTTCCCTTGCTTTCTTATCTGTCTTCCCCACTAGACCATCAGTTTCATGAGACAGGCAACAAATAGGTTTTGTTTTCATTAAATACTACTGAATGACAGCAAGGTGTTAGGCGCCATCCTTAGAGATTTGCTTAAGGAGTGATTGGTGAACATGCTTTATCGGAGCGTGAACACACACTCGAACACTCTCACTCACACACACTCTCAGGTAGCTGCATAATAAGATCAAGGGAGTCACAACCTTTTGTATGTTATGCTCAACCTACATATTTCAGTTGCCCAGAATAAGGGTTGCAATTAATAGCCAGGAGTCGAATCCACCCAACATTCTAATTTTTGTAAATAAAATTTTGTTGAACATAACCACACCATGTTGCACTTTGCCTAGGATGCTTTTATGCTGCAGTGGGATTATATGACTTGCAAAGTCAAAACACTTACTATGGAGACTGTTAAAGAAGTAGTTTGCCAACCTCTGATAAAGAATGACATTTGTCGCTTAATTAGTGCTTGACAAATATTTATAGCATGAATAAATTTTATATGAACTCTACCAATGGTAAAAAATGTTTCTCATTAAATAATATTTCAAATTTCCTATGATTTCAAATAGTTGCGTTAAATTTTATTTGCATACAATTATATAGTCTACTAGCTGCTTTTTATCAGGCATTCAAAATGTTTCCTTTAGTTTTTTTTTACTGTTGTAGACAGTAATACTGCAAACATGCTTTTTTCCCCCCCTACATTTGTAACTTACACCAGGGTAAATTTATAGCATTCGGGTTTCTGGGTCACAGATCATCATATTTTTACATTTTTATATATTTTGGTATATTGTTCTCCGGAAAGGTAGCACCAACTCACACTGTTAAGAATAGTACAATTTCTTATAGCTGTACTGACACTTGATATTAAGACCAGGATTTTTATTCAGGCAAGACAGAAATATGATAAAGAAAAGTCAATGGCAATAAGATTAATTCCAAGCTTCTCTTGGTAATAAAAGTGACTGGTCCTGCCACAGTGATGGAGATAGAAATGGTTTTTACTTGCCCAATTAAAAGCATGGTGGTGGCTTGATTACATTTACATTTATCACTAATTCCCCGAGCTCCTGAAGACAGGGGGAAAAATCATTATGCTAATGAAGGCAGCTATTTTTAAACAAATGTATGCATGTACATTTTGGAAATAGAAATCTTATGTTTTTTAGGGACTAAAAATCTAAATAGCATTCATTTGTTCAAGGCAAGATGTAATAACCACAATAAAATATAAATTAAAAAAGAGGCTCATAGCACAGTTAGAAAAGAAGAATGAGATGGCAACCCAATTTCTGGGCATCTTGGTGTCAGGCTTAAGGTATGTTCTGACAGTGATATATTTGGAAATTACCCTGACTCAAGAGTTCACAAAGACAGGAGCCAGAATGTCCGCTGCGGTCCTGCCTTTCACCCACAAGAGCTTGCTTGTTAATCTTGCTAGAAATGTATAAAATGCCTAGCTACAGGGGATGAAAGATGGGCAAAAGAAGGGGAGTTATTCCATCCTCATCAGCTTTTTTGAAACGCCAGCTAGAAAGTGAAATTGAGCTCCATTCAGCAGCGCAAGGTGAGGGCAATAGGGTTGTTCCTGGACCTGAATGCGAGCCTTCTTATGTTCTAAATCTTCTGTCAAGAAGATTACTGACCTTCCCTTTGACGCAATGCAAAAGTTAGCAGGCTGAGTAGTAAAATTTCAGACTTCTTAGTCACAGATGAAACTAGGTATTAAGAAGGAAGAAAAGCTTGCCTGTGTGCTGAGCTGAGAAGTGGAGAACTTCATTATGCAGCCCAGACTGCTCTTTCCCTCCTGTTTAATGACAAAGGCTGTATGTGCAAATAGCAAAATGGCCAGTAACTGGATTTGGTGTTGAGAAGCAGTTCGGGTACCTTAACGAAGCCTAAGGAAATGGAGGGGTAATGCTTAGCTGCCAGGCTTCAGAACCAGGTTCTCCGGCTCCCAGAAAATGCAAGAGTGTTGGAAATCAACTGATGCACAAGGTGATGGGGGAAGACAAATGCTGCTAGTCAGAGCTGGAATCTGCTGGATGACCCCATGGCTCCAAAGTTCCCAGTACATGCCAGCAACCCAGCTCCTGAAGGGTTTTTCATTTATTTATTTTATTATTTTTAAAAGATTTATTTATTTATGCATACAGAACTGGGGTACAAGGCAGAGGTGCAGGGGGCACTGAGAGGATTCACCAGAGACAGAGAGGGGAGCAGAACAGGCAGATCGATGAAGTACACTGCTGAGGGGGGCAGCGAATGAGACAGGAGAGGTCTGCCGAGCCATGTGGACCAACTGGGCTGGGGATCGAAGTTGTACTGAAGCGGCTGCAGCTGGTTTGCAGTGCTGTGTCCTAACCTGTTGTGCCACCAGCGAGGGCTCTTGAAATGTTTTTAAAGAGAGTTGGTCTCGTAAAACACCAGTGGGGTGCACAGGGAAACAATCTATCTGCTTGGACTTGCCAGATAATTTTTAGACTCACTATGCATTTATTGGGGGTGCTGAAAAAGTCAGGATGCATTTTGCATAGAAAGCATAGTAAACATAACGTCATGACTTTTCCAACAACCCACTATTTCAATAAACTCATGTATGAAGGGAGAAGAAAATAACAGTTGAAAAAAAAAAAAAGCCTACTCTATCTTTACTGATGAACTTGGGAATCCACGAGACAGTTTTCACCACTTCTGAACGGTGCTTGAAGGCTGGGCACCAGAGAATGTCCCCATTTCAGTTTCCCTTGTGGTTGTCAATGCAGAACAACATGAGGAAATTTTGTTAATGGAAATAAAAAATATTCACCAACCTACCTGACATTTATGCAGCTGTATGCAAACCCCGAATTAGCAGGATAATTGCCATCTTTGTTTCCAACTTCCTTCCAGTTTCTTCTACAAATTGCAATTGACAACTAGAATTTAGCTAGAAAAGAAAATCCATATGATCGCTGATTAGTCCACTCAGGAATAGGGAATATTTATTTGTTAAATCACTTCCAGAGCTTATTGGCTGAGAGGTAACTGCTAAACTGGAACTCCTAAATCAGGATTATCGACTGTAATTCTTGCTCTCAGTCCATTAGAAACTACTCAGTATTACAAATAGTAGATTGTTATTTTAGTTATAGAGTAGATGGTGGATATAAGGAAGGTTTTTTATTTATTTTTTCCTTAATGAGATTCCGGTACTGGGCAATCATTCAATCGTCGTTAATTCCTCAAAGTGTGACTCGTGGTAGGTGTACCCCAAAGTGGCAAAGATGGAAATAATTATTCTCTACATGTTTTATTGTGATTAATTTTGGGGGAGCATCTGCCTTTTTTCAGTTCTGGCTTTTCAGACTAAGACTGTGGTGACCGAATTTTTTGTGGAGTATTTTTACCTTGACAGATACTTTTATGTAGGTGGGAAGGTTCAAAATTACTTTGAAAAAGAATTTCGTGGCTGCCTCCAAATGTTCCATTGCTCACCACAAAGTGAAGATGAAATTCTCTTTCTGCACTTGTCAATTTCATCGTTTTCGCCTAAGAATGTGACTCCTACTCCTGAATTGGCAGCACAAAATAGCTTCACATTAGTTATTTTGTGGAGAGTGTAACCTTAAACTCAGTGCTGTAAGCATTGTCTCCTTAATACTCAGTCACGCTCAACAATATTCACGCTGGTTTGTGTGAAGGTGATTGTGGTTCAGCTAATCCTAAATGGCCTGTCGGCCGCCATTTTGTTACCTATAGTTCTGCGTTCCTATACAAAGTCAGGAATGCCTGGTCAGCCAATTAGAGGAGCCCAACCTTACAAATCAACCAAGAGCAGAAAACTATATCACCCTGGGAAAGTTGTGGATCATGAGGTATGACTGGGAACACCTGGGGACTGAGGACGGATGTATGACAAGGGACCCCAGAAACTGATCACTGGAATGCCGTGTTGATAAAGACTGGAACCATGGCTGGGGTATGGGGTGTGGTTTTGATTACAACACTTGGTTGTCAAGCAGATAAGAATTAGTCACTCAGCAGACTCACGCCCCTGCAAAGCCCTAGAAGACATAAGCATGTTTTCAGTTTCACCGTGTTTTTCTCCTTGTCCTCCTGCCTCATGTAACTGATTCTGTATGATTATTCTATCATAAAAAGGCCAGGATCTTGCTTGTTGGGCATCTTGCATCCTACTCTGCAACTCCTATTTCTTTATTAGAGTGGTGATGCAACAGATGGTGAAGCTTACAGCAGCCTCTGGCTAACCTGGAAACATCACTGTTTTAAGCCAGGTCTGCATCAAGTATGTACCTGGGCTGGTTCACATGACCTTACAGGTTCGCTTTTTATTAACTTGGTGTTGAAGTTTCAATACCAGCAGGGTGACTATCTGCTCTACTTTGCTCTGGACAGTCCTGACTTTAGAGCCAAATATTCCATGTCTTACAAAACTTTCTAGTTGTGGACAGTTAGTCAATCCAATAAATCCCCATGAAATTTACTGTACTTGTCATGTAAAACTATGAAGATCTTTATACAAACTTTATGCAAACCCCAAATTACTAGGATAATTGCCATCTTTGTTTCCAATGAGCAGCTGTGTATTTAACCAAACACCTTTAAGGTGACTGTGAGTTATAGAACTGGTGAATTTACATTTTTCTGTGCTGGTAAGAAAAAAAAATTAGCCAAGTTGATAGCCCATCTGAGGGATTCATTCTTGGATAGCCATATAACTGCCTCCAGTGTCCCCAGCTTGCTGTTTTTAGTTCTTTGTCTCTCCAGCATCTAATATCTTAATTTATACTTACATACTCATGGAAATTAGCCTTGGTGCTTTTCTTGTTTAAGGAGGAGGCTGTGGGCACAGGGAAAGCTTCCTCGCCTGTTGGGGTCTTCTGAGGCTGGCTGGGTACATGTAGTAACATCAGACAGGTTGATAGGACAAAGGCCAAAACTAAGCCATATGTTTGGAGAATCTACATGGTTGTAAGTTGCTAGAAAATAATGGGACCAGGGATATTTACCTTGCACATCAAGCTGGGGGGGGAATGTTTCATGTGACAGAAAAGAAGGATTTCCTCATCCTTGGAGAATAAAGGTGAGGCTGGTAGATAGAGAGGACATGGTCACTGAGGAAAGTACACCTATGAGGTGCCCCAAATTACACTGTCATAGGTCATGAAAGAAAGCAGTGGTTGCTCTTCAATAAGGATAAGGACAGAAGCTTAGGACATGATTAAGGAAAGGCAAAAGATTTAGGCGAGAATAGAAGCTTCTCTTCTGCCTCAAAAGATTTCAGTGCTCTGAAATAAATAGTCTGCCTGCAAGAACAAGGTGTCCTAAGGAGACCAGTTCTGAGAATCTTTGGGTGCTTCAAGATATAAATAAAAATGGCTGTGCTTCCACAAAACTAAGGCATAGGTCAGATTTACTAAGAAGCAGACCTGATAAGGAAGGTTATATGTGGGCTTATAACCTTGGAGTGCTTTTGGTAGAGGGGAGAAAGTTAGACAGGCAGAGAAGCTGGAATGTCACAGTCAGAACAAGCCTTCAGTCAGCTCTGGGGTGCTATGGGGCCGCTGGCTTGGAAGGAGGTGGGCTCTGGTACTCTCTACTTTGTTAAGTTGTGGAATGGGCTACCCTGGGAGGAGGCATGAACTTAGATAAGAAACTCACACATGTCTTGGAGAAGTCTGCCAAAGGGGAGGAATGGGAAGTAGCAGATCTGGCAGTTTAGACAGGGAGCCCCATAAGCCTTTGATAGACTGACAGGGTTGGTTAGTAAAAGGAACAGGGTAGTCTTGATACTGTCTGGAAAACAAAGATAATACTTTCATTGTAGAATTTTTGGGAGGATTAATCAGATTATATGTACTTGTACTTATCACTTTTCCCAGAGTGGGGTATGTAGTAGATAATAAATGGAAACCACTACCACATGGGCCTGATGTGTCAATATATGCTGAATAGATCATTTTACTCAGTGATTTGATTTTGATGAGGATAATAATAGCAAAAAATAGGTAAAGAAAAAAAAAAGAACAATTCAGAACATGCACATCTTAATACTTTCACAGGACAGGAGGAGGGGCACCCCCAAATCCCCAAATCTGCTGTTCTAAGTAGGTTCTGTCATCCACCACAGACTTTACTGTGTGACACCTTTAATGGAAAGGAATGTTAATACAGTTAATGTGCAATATGGAAAAGGGTTAGAACAGAGTTTCCTAATCAAGTTACCCATTTATTAGGTTACCCATTCCCTCTTGGGTAAATACTGGGCCAGAAAGGACAGACCAAAGAATGTCTGTCACAGGTTAAGGCACCTTCTGGTAGGGACACACAGGAAAGGGGCAGAAGGAGCCCAGTCCATCAGAGACAGAAGGAGCAAAATCAAAATCAAGACCAAAGCTTCCATTGCTGACCTCCACACGGGTCTCCCCCACGTCTGTTTCCACCAGCCCGAGGCCAAGAAGCAAGAGCTGCCTCTTCACATGTCTCTGCTCCATGTGCCTCCTGTGGTCTCCTCTGGCTCCCCAGCCCCCTTCCCAGTCCTCTCTCAGCTTCTCCTGCACCCTACTCAGCTCCACCCTTCCTTGGTTGGGGCAGGGAACCTGGAACCTCCCCTTCCCCTTTCCCCTGTTAAATGGGGAAAGTGAGTTAAAATCAGGCTATTTTTCACCGTCACACAGCAGACTACCCACACCTGGAAATGATGTTTTCTGCCATTCAGACATTCAACAGCAGATGGGCCCTGCATTTGCAACAGTATATCAGTTGTGTGGTTATGGGTACTTCACAGTGTACCGCTAGGCTGAGCCTTTGCTGTTCTGTCCCTTTCAGTGTTAGACTCTCCCGTGCTGTCTGCGGCCTGTGTATCTGGTCCTCTTCTCAGCATTAAAGGTCTGCAGACTCCCTGGAAGGCTCCAGATTCTATTTGTCTGTGCGAACTGATAACAAATCTCCCTGGCCTGGGACGACTGCACAACCTACCTAGTCAGAATTGCTGAAGCTTGGGCCTGGGAAGATGCATTTTAGCAGATGTGCCAGATCCTGTTGAGGCCCGCTGAAGTTTGGAACCCCTGTGCCAAGTGACAGGACTAATCACCTAGGGCTCCTGGAAAGGCCGCCACTGGAGCAGCGGAGAAGCAGTGAAAAGGTCTTTAACACTTACATTTGAAAAATCAGCTGTCTGCAAGCTGAAATTGACATAGAAAAGAGCACATCATAGAAGGGATGCTTATCAAGTTTGTAGACGATTCAACAGAAAGAAGGGTTAACTTGATAGATGATAGCATTAAAACTCAGAAGAGTCTTGACAGGCTGTGAAATAGGATTGAAATTAAGATGCTGAAATGTAACAGGGATAAATGTAAAATCCTGTATTTGGGTTGACAAAAAAATTCACAGCGCAAGGTCAAGTTGGACGCAAGCAATGCAGCAGGAATTCATAAATGCGGATTCAGGGGATTTGGGGGACTAGCACCACAATCAAGTTGACAAAGTGAAGAAGATACTAACGAACAAGATTATGACAATACGAGACAGGAGAAAGCGGGAGAAATAGTGTTCAGCTTCTGCATGAAACACTCAAGGAGAACATCAATGGACCAAATCTCACCCAGAGGAAGCAGCCAGATGAAGCAGTTCATAATTACGCTCAATGAGGGATGACTGAGGTTTAACTGAGAAAAGCAAGGTTTGGCAAATATTTGAAGGCCTCTATCATTTATCATAGAGATCAGTTAGATCTCCAGGGAGCCCAAGGCAGGGCAGGGATTGAGTACTTCCTAGTGTAACAGGTGGTCCCCAGGAAAAGGGGAGGCTCTCTGTTCCACCCAGGGAAGGGTGGGCTGAGTGGGAGGAGAAGCTGGAGAAGGAAGGAAGCAGGGTGCGATGCCAGAAGGAGGCCCAGAGGAGGCCCGTGGAGCAGAGACATGGGAAGAAGCTGCGCTTGCTTCTTGGTCCTGGACTCATTGAAGGAGACATGGGGGAGAAACCCATGGGGAGGTTGACGATGGCAGTGACCTTGATTTTGCTCTTTCTGTCCCAGGTGGGCTCGGCCCCTTCTGCCCCTTCTCTATGGGTCCCCACCTTGAGGTGCCTTAGACTGTGACAGGCTTTCGGCCAACATCTGTCTGGCTAAGCATTTATCCATGAGGGGATGGGTCACTTTGGGTGCTTGATTTAGAAACGTTATTCTTCCCCTTCTCTTTATTGCATACTGATTATATTAAAGTTCCTTTCTGTTAAAGGAGTATGTTTTGTATTGATGGAATGGACAGCAAAACTTACTCAGGGCAAGCAGGTTTGGGGGTCTTGGGGTGCCCCTCACCTTGTCCTGTAACACTAGTAGAGCATAGAGATCTGGGAAAAGGAGACCTGAAGAGGGAGGTTTGATTGAATACGTGGAAAGTCAGTTCAGCTGAATGGTAGATGAGCAAAAGGAAGGACTTGCAGACACGGACGGGGGTGGTAGTGAACACGGGGAGCTGTTTGTAGGAACCAAATGGCGGAATTTGGGCAGAGAAGAAAGGGGAAGGAATTGGAGGAGTTTCTGGAAAAGGTATTGGACAGAATTTTCATTTAGTTTTAGGATGGGGAATCCCTGTAGGTACTTAACAGGGTGACTGGATCTAGTTTGGCAGATTTCCATTTGTCGTCTGGCATAGTGTTGAAATTCTGTCCTTTCACAATAAATACCATGTTCTGGGTTGCCAGGGAGCCCGACTGGCAGTGCCGTCGGATGGGGGAGCCCAGGTCGGTGCTAGGAACAGTGTCTGGCAGTCAACCGGCCTGGGCCCAGTAGGGTTCAGGTGTTCTGCCTGGCAGTGACAGAGCCTTATGCATTTTAAAGGCAGATTCTTGAGCAGAGAAGGGACTCAGGGGGTGTGGGTGAGATTCATACTTTGGGGTTTCTCTAATCAGACCATTCCAAGGCCAGCTTCAAACCACATTCATTTCCAAGGCATGCTGCCAGAAACTCTTCTTGCTGCGGGTTCTCTGCTGGGTGAAGTGGGAAGGATCTTGCTTCATTAGAATCCTATTAAACCAGAGTGAACTGTGTAAGTTTAAACCTCAAACCTGTGCTAAATACACCATGGACAAGGACTGCGGAGAAGGCAGCGTTTCTGACTGCACATTTAATCCATGCACGGGTTTGCACGTCCTGCAGAATCCCCACTGACAACATGCAGGCTTAATGCCCTGGATTTTCAAATGCAAGGAGCAGTGCGCCGCTCTTCTTGTATTAGCCCGTTGGGGGCTATATTTCTTTCTCCAACCTGAAAGCTAGATGCCATATTACAGTCTCATCTGCGCTGAAGGGCACAGACATCACTGTCACAGAAACAGGTTGTAAACTCATTTCCATCACTTACCACTGTCTGTCTCTGGGCAAATGACTTCTGGTATCCAGCTGCTGTTTTCTCGTCTATGAAATGGGGGAAGTGGCAATCTTTACTTCCTAGGAGAGTGGTGGCATGAATGAGGTAGGGAACGTGAAGCCCTCAACACGTTCAACTCAGTACTTGGTGTTAAGAAATTGTACCTGTTGCTATTTTTATTGTTTTCATGTTATCTCCTAGGGAGATGTTTGAAGATAGCTCAAAGCTGATTGGAGCGTTTCTGTCTGGGTTTTATTCATCGAACAGCTGCAGGCTCTTCATATGCCTGTTCTTTGTTGTACAAGACAGTTCCTGATCCATAAAGAGGTTGCCCTGTACTGCCTAGAGGTATCATCTACTCTCTTTAAACCAACCACCCCAGATTGTTGATGGGGAACTTTGCAACACTATTTCGTAAGTTTGCAGTAATATGCAGTAAGACCAACAACGGCACCAGCAAGCACAACTCTAGAAGCATATAGCACCTTCAAGTTGCGTGGTGGTGCAGTGCAGAGTCCCGGGCCAGGCCACTGGCCCTCTCCCTGAGTGTTTTGCAGTGAATCATTGTCTTCAAGCAAAATGCGTTTGTCCCTGTGCACGTGTACATGTGGGTGTATGTGTGTATGTCTGTGTCGACTGGTCATTCCATAGTAGCTACAGGATCCTCGGCTGGGCAGATACTGGCATCTCTCAACAGGTTTTTATAACTGCTTTTAGACAAGTTTCTGAAATGTGGATTAATGAGACTAGGCAAGATCACACAATGCTTTGTAATTTGTAGTGGTTTTGTATGTGTGTGTGTGTACAATACTTCTGAGTTCAAATTTGGGGGCAGATTTAATCTGTGCAGCATGTTAGGATTGTAGATGACTTCAAAATTATTAAACTCTTCTATACTGGAATTAGAAATTTTTCATCATTTCTTTTTACTCTTCTTAGGGCTCAAGGGATGAGATGGTCAGCAATCAGCATTGAGAGCTTTAGAAAAGCCAGAATATTCCTCTTTCTTTCCTTCTTCCACTTCTCCCTCTCTGTCTCCTTCCCTCCCTGCTTCTCTCTCTCTCCCCCTCTTCCCTTTCTTCCTCAAACATTTATGTGGCTTACCCTGTGTGCAGCTGCAAGGTGGAGAGTAAAGAGCAAGGCAGTTTTGAACTATGATTTTAAATATTTCTGTGTATAACTTAACTGTCTCTGCTGGCTTAGTTTGTGGGTCTGGTACCAATTCACACAACATTAAAACAAGCCCATTTTTGTTAGCATATTTTTCTTCCTCATCTAGTCCCATGGCGACTGAAACAGTTTGCCCCAGCCTGGCTAATGATTTTCAGGCCAACTCCAGGGAACAGCAGACCTGAGGTTTTCAGAAATGCTTCGAATCACTGAGTCTTAGTTCTCTTGTCTGTGAAGTGAAAGTATTCACAGTTTACTGAAACACGTGAAGTGAAATGCGCTTTAGAATTATTGGTCAAGGCTTTTTGAAGACCAAAGCTTTAGCCGCTGTGATTCTTAAAAACAAAGCGTGACTAGCTTGATAACGTAATTCTAAGGCATCCCTGCTATTTCCTGACTGATGGTGACGCTGGCAGTCATGCCAGGGGAACAGATGAGCAAAGACTCATAATTATAATGGCATCATAATGAACAGTCACTGGTGGTCCTTTGGCATTATGGTTGAAGGTAATAATGGAAATGTCATTTCAAGTTATTCTTTTAATTATTAAGAAGAAATAAATGAAATTCTCAAAGTACGAGGGAAGATCAATTGGTATTCTTTGAAGAGGCATTAGTGCAGGGTCATTTTAGCTTAGTTTGATGTAGAAGTCACTTGTCACTTGTCTCCCTGTCCCAGCGGCACTCAGCTATGCATGCATTCTGCATGATCAGATGCCTGGGAAACTGGCCCAGCATTGGCTCAGACCCATGAAGATCTTGGATCTGGGGTGACTTGCTCATAAACAGTGGGACCTACTTAATGCGTAAAGGTCTATTGTTTAGGTAGATATTAATACCTTTCATGCTTGGAACAAAACATTGTTACCTCTAATCAGGTGTCTTCGGCAGTAATTTTGCTTCTCATTCAATTATTTATTTTAATTTTTAAAATTTTATTTTAGTTTTACATAGAAGAGCTGGGGTGTAGGACAGATGTATGGGGTGGGACCAAAAAGATTGACTAAAGACAGGGTGGGGAGCAGAACAGTTGGATCCACTGACATCCACTGCTGAGGAGAGCAGCAGGTGAGACAGGAGAGGTCTGCTGTGCCATGTGGGTCAGCTTCCTGGGGGGGATAAAACTCAGCCTTAGTGGTAATAGCATTGAGATTTAACCCCTAGACTACCAGGGAGACCCCTCATTCAATTCTATTTCCATTTTTATAGATAAGAAAGAGAAGTTATTGTTATTGTTACATAGTGAACAGCTGAAACGGACTTCAACTATTTATCTATAATCTTTACTGTCTGGGTTTCTAGCCTGTCTCCCCCACAGTAGGATGTCAACATATGGTAGCTCTGCTCTTCCCATTGGTTGAGGGTCTGAAAAAAGATGTTCTTATTAAGCTTGTAGATGTGTGTATGTCTCCTTCAGTTAAAATACAAATTTACAATCTTGTACATGACATCTCACGAAAGCAGGCTAGGGATTCTGGGTGAGTGGTCACAGGATCCTAACAGCACAGCTCAGGACTGAAAGTCTTGCTACATCCTTTTCTTTTTCAAGAAAACTTCATTTTGATACAGTTCAAGCTTGCAAGAATAACACAGGAAATTCCATAGCCTCTCTGTACATATTTTTTTACCCTACCTGTTCATCATTCTGTGTTTGTACATGTGCTTGAATATACATATTTTTTTTCTGAACAACTTGAGTTGAAGACAATCTATAAGCATGCTCTTTTATAGCTATATATTGTATTATACATATAATACAATAAACAATAAGGAATAAGGAAACTTCTCACATAACTATAGTATAATTATTGAATCAAGGATTGTAATATTGACACAATGTAATGATTTAATTTACAGCACTTATCCAAATTTTATAGAATACCATTCAATTTGTCTTGTCTGATATTTTCTCACAATTAGATTTGGGTTATATATTTTGGCAGGGCAACCACAGAAGTGATGTTGTGCAAGATATCAAAAGACTCATGATGTTGATTTATTCCAACATTGTTGTTAAATTTTGTCACTTGGTTCAGATGATGTCTGCCAGTTTAAAGTTTTTCCTTTATAATATCTAATGTGGGGTCTCCCTGGTGGTACAGGGGTTGTTTCAGTGCTATCACTGTATTGCCAGTCACTGGGGCCTGAGTTGGATCCCAGCCAGGGAGTTGACCCACATAGTGGAGCAGACCTCTCCTCAGCAGTGGATTTTGGTCAATCTGCCTCTTCTGCTCCCCACTCTGTCTCTGGTGAATCCTTTCACCCCCCACCATACTTCTGGCCTACCCCCAGTTCTTATATGCATAAAGAAATAAAAATAAATCTTCTGAAAAATAAGTAATTTGTAAGGAGCTACTTTGAGGTTTCCTAATCTATGGTTCACCTTCAAATGTTCAACCACTCACCAGCTTTAGCATTCACTGATGATTTTCTAACAGTCATTCTTTCTTTTATATGCATTGATTAGCTATTGATAATTATTATTTTTATTAGTAAAAATTGTTTTAGCATTCTTATCGTAAAACTCTTTATTATTCCTAAATTTTAATGTTCACCTTCACATCTAGATGTAATTTGTGTCTAGCTAGCAGGGTAACTAAATCAAATTGTGTCTTTTAAAGCAGGTAATTTCACTGATCATAAACTAAAAACTCTTAGATGACTTGAAATTAATTTTTATGACACCCAGTATAAAACCATTTGTGTAAATGAGCTTATAATAGTACCCTTATCTGTTGATCATCATGCAGTTTCCTTGAAATTCGCATTAATTTCATCAGGAATGCATTCACTTACTAAGACATTCATTCACATTTATAAATGTTATTTATTGAGAATACCATAGATACTTCTCCAAATGTTCGATGTGTGACAGTGAATAAAATGAGTAAATTCCTATTTTATTGGTGCTTTATGTATCCCCCCATCCAATGCTTTTCATTTGTATGTGCTTGGGTGTGTGGATACAAATTTCATTATTATGGATTGAATCGTGTCATATTTCTCCTCTCCACCATTCACGTGTTAAAGCCCTAATTCCCAATGTGGTGATATTTGTATGGAACCTTTAAGAAGGTATTAGGTCATGAGAGACAGACCCTTGCCTGATGGGATTAGTAACTTTGTGAGAAGAGACACCACGGTGCTCCCTGGTGGTGCATCAGGTTAAAGCAGAGCACTATGAAGCTGTCCACAGCCACTGCAGCACAAGTTAAATTACCAGCAAGGGAGGTGACCCACATGGCATGACAGATCTCTCCAGACCCTCCACGTTTTGATTGCCGGCCAGTGAGGTGGCCCACATGGCACAGCAGAGCTCTCCTGACCCTCTCACTGCTCCCCTCAGCAGTGTATTCCAGTCGCTCTGCCTGTTCTGCCCCCCACTCTGTCTCTGGTGAATCCTCTCACCCACCACACCTCTGGCCTGTGTCCCAGTTTTTGCTTGCATAAATAAATAAATATTAAAACAAAAAGTGACATAGAGAGCTTGTCCTCTTCTCTACCATGTGAGAACACAGCTAGAAGATGGCCATTTGCAAGTCAGGAAGAGTCCTGTATTTTGTTACAGCAGCTGAAGTCAACTAAGACAGACATCATATTCCCTCTACTTTAAGAAGTTCCTTTAACATTTTTCTTTTTTACGAAGTATGCAGGCAATGGATTCTCTTTTTCCTTATCTGAGAAGGTGTTTTCCCTTAATTTATTGAAGTACATGTTTTCTAGATATAAAATTATCTTTGGCATTTGTGTTTTGTAACATTTTAAAGATGTCTATCTTTTTTCTTCTGGCACAGCAATTTCATCCTTGTTCCTTCGTATGTTAGTCTTCTTTCTTTACCTTCAAGATTTTTTACCTTTTCTTTTCAGAATTTTGAGTACTGTGTACATTTGAGTAGTACATGTGGGGAATAGAAGCCTTATCTTTCTTGTAAATGGAAACATAATTCCCCTGAGAAGTTCCTGGGTCTTTGATATCAGTTGGTCCTTTGCTTATCCTGCCTCCCCTTACACTTATTCTTTATTAAATTCTATTCAATACTGGGAATGAGCTCAAAGCCTATCTCATGATGTGTTCTTTGCAGATCTGCTCTATACTGCTGGAACTTTAAGCTTTCTCTTCTGTGGCTTACATGCGTTATAGGCTGAAACCCATTCTTCTTTCCTGAAATTTAAAAATGTTTTACATCAGCAACCTCCTTTTACACATACTCCCTTTAATTCTGAAAATCTGTCCATTATTTAAGCAGGATTTATTTGTTCATTATAAAGCCCTTCAAGTCTTTTTTTTTAATGAGAATGACTCAGTTCTTCAAATCATATGTTTAATTAGATTGTTTTCCTTTTTACTAGAAATAACTCAAAATGTGAAGGAAAGAAGGTAGGTGTGGGCCATAATCAGAATCCCTTGATTTTATACTATACTTTGATAACAAAATTTTTTTAAAGACAATTTTATTGACTTACCATTGGTTTATAATACTGTGCAAGCTTCAGGTGTGCAGCTTCACTCTTCAATATGCATAAAACCACACTGTACCCACTACAAAAGCAGTGCCATTTGCACTATCAAACTGATACAGGGCAGCGAGGGGCACTAAGACAGGCCCAGGACACTACCCAAATAGTTTACCAGTCACAGTTTGAGTTCTTCACTTGTGCACAGTTGCAGAACTACTCAGGCTCAGAGAACAACAACAATGGAATCTATTTAGCAAGCCAGGGAAGAACAAGGAGTTACTGAGGCCAAAAATGGCCTTTACCTCACCCAAAGCTGTGTGCAGGGTTTTTCAGTCCTAAATGAAAGGAGAATTTTCTCAACACTGAGGACACAGAGCTCCTCTCCCAAACAATCGGCCACCTGTCCAAGATGGCATCTTCCCACCACTGCCAATCTGGAGCACATGGCGCCAGACTCTCGACCAGGTTACAGCTCATGAAGACAACAGAAGACTCAACAGGAAATGCTCCTGGAACTGCAGGGATGCCCCAGAGCAGCACCAGACCAGTGACACTCAAGACAGAAGCTACAGTGTCTGTAGGACCCGACAACCAGCCACACTCGGGCAGCCAGTAGCCGACTCTGGGTAGCTGATCCCCCCAGGCTGTAATCTCAGCAGAACCTAGAACAGTCCCCCCTACCTGCC
>NW_004567148.1:1186850-1211340 GCF_000260355.1 Condylura cristata | reverse complement strand
CCCCCCCCACCGTGATACAGCAGGTTGAGACACAGCACTACAGACTGGCGGTAGCCCCTTCAGTGCCACTTTGTTCCACATGGGGCAGCAGACCTTTCCTGACCCGCCCGCTGCCCCCCTCAGCAGTGTACTTCATCTATTTGTCTGCTCTGCTCCCCACACTGTCTCCGGTGAGGCCTCTCACTGCCAAAGCCACTGAAATTTTCCTCTCTGAGCTTGGCTGCTGGAGGCCTCCACCTTCAGAGGCCTATGACAGCTCCTGGAAGATTGGCACAGTGGAGGCTGAAATCCACTCACCTCCAAACCATGGAGATCTGAAAATCTTGAATACATAAGACTGAATGACCCTGAGCGCCTTTCTGCAGTTGCTTATATTTTTAGCACTTTCCCTGGGGCTATTTACTCTCACCAGGAACCCCTGCAGGAGCACCCTAGTAACAGCCTATGGTTTCAGCTACTGGTTTCGAAATCCCCTCCCCCTTTAGTAGAATCTCCATACATTTTGCGTAGTCTAAGAGCTATGTTTATACTTTAAAAGCTGGTTTGCTTTGTTTATTTATATTCTGTGTAGCTATAATGAACTTCTTAATAACACTTGAACAAAGGGCTTTCATTTTGTACTTGGTTGCCCTGAAAATTGTATCATTGGATCCTGTGTTTGGGATAACATCTTAGTTGGGAATTTGAATAACCAGAAGGTGGTATAAAGATACTAGTGCTATGGGCAGAGAAGAAAGGGAATGCAAGAAGGCAAAGTCACCCCGAGGCAGCAAATCCAAAGGACTGTTCTTTGGGGCATTTTATTTGTGTTTCATGTGTGAAAAGGCATCAGCAGTCAAATGTCAGAAATGTCTAAGCAAAGTTGCATAGGTTTTCTTGGATCAAACATCACTTTTTGATTTGGGAAGCAGCACTGTGACTAACTTGGGATGTGACTTGGAGCATTCTCAAAAACTCATGTGCCTGTGCTGTGGGTTGATAGAAACAGGTGTTCTTTGGGTCACCATTTTAGAATGTTGCTTGACAAGTGGGGGTGATAATTCTGGGGTAAGGGGGATTGCTCTCACCTGTAGCATAAGGAACTAGGTTGTGGATTTACTAGAAATGGTCATCACTCTCTACTAATAAACCAAAGACAATGTCATATGTATGAGTCTTGGGTTAGCTTTATCTCAGTCTTGCCCACAAGTACTTTTGAGGTCGTGTAGTTCCTTCCTTTCTTCTTAGAGACTTCCCTTCAACTTATAAGTTAGTCAATTCTTGTCTTGATGAAAGATGATTGGTCAGTCATGTATGAATAGGCAATATGCATGACTCCATTGGAAACTGGAGGTGTATTCTAAGGGATATAAAAAGAAAACAACTAGACCTCGGTACCATAGATGCACAAGGACATTTATTACTAAGTGAATAAAAGCAACAGTGTCAGGCCCCTTTCCTGACCAGTGTCCCTCCATACAGCATCTTCTGTGTGTTCCATTATACTGGCCTGGGCTGGGAGCCATAGAAATAGCACCACAGTGAGCCCACATTGCCTCCTAATGTCATCATCAGCCTCACTCTATACATCACCTGGAAAATGAGGCTGCCTTCAGGAGCTTGTGCTTCACGCACAGGAGACTACTGAAAAGTATGACAGCGAAGAGCGGGGCAGGAACTGGAAATCCACACTAGGAGCTGTGCAGAAGTTGGTACAAGCTAGTGAGTAGATTGCCAGTGAGCTTTTATTACATGCCCCTTGTTTGCGGAGCAATTTTGCATCTAGTAATGGCATGATTTGGAGCTATCGTTCTCAGGTTCAATCTCATATTAAAAAGAAAGTCCCTTCATTTTCTGAGATTCTAATTTAATTGGTAAGAGTTGAGTACAATAATATGAATTTTCAGCCAAATTTTCCAGTGATTCTGAGACACCTAAATACTGAAAAACAGTGCTATAGACAATAGAACAAATTTTAACCAAAAAGCATTAAAAACACAATGTCACAGTGTCTGATTGGAGAAATAGCAGATGTTTGTGTCAGTTGAAGGAAATTTCTGCAAATTTGCCTTATATATCTTCTGCTTATAGAATATTATTTTGGTGATAAAAAACCTATTATGCTCCTTCTGGGATTAAAATCTGTAAGACAAATGTTTTTTTAAATTACATTTTAATTGTAATTTTTTAAAAACTATTTTCATGATATCTTTGAAAGCCAACAGTTACACAATAGACAATACTATATATTCTGCATGAAATTCTAATCGTAATTTAAAAGACTGTATATATGTTTAAGGTTAAAAAATTGCTCTTTCTGAAATGCCTTAATTTCAGTAATTACAATGAAATTTTTCTCTCTAGTGAGTATCCATATTTCAGTCTTGCACCATGACAAATTGTACAATCTTATTATGAAAACAACCAATTTTACAATGAATATCTAAATACACACTGCCTACTTTCTAGCATTAATGTTAACATTTTATTCTATTTGTTTCAAAAACAATTCCCTGTCCTTTTTCATCCTTTAATGCATATTAATTTTTGACATGTTCCAAAGTCAGGTATCAGTAGATAGTATAGATGCAATGTTTGTTTAGAATTATCTTTTACTATAACGTTTCATAAAGAAATGCACACATTTGAACAGTATTTTTATTGAATTTTGACAAATGCAAACTCATGCCAAGATATAGACACTACCACCACCTAATTCTTCCCTCATTCCCTTTCCGAGGCAATCTACAAAAGCTTATTTTAGAATTTCCTGTAAATGGAATCCTATAGATTGTGCATTCTTTCCATCAAGATAATGCTTTAAGATTCACCCATACAGTGGCATGTATTAATAACTGATTCCTTTTTATTGCTGAGATATATTCGAAGGTATGAATATACCACAGTTTGCTTATGAATTTTCCTGTTGATGGATATACGGGTGATTTCTGGTTTGGAGTCATTATGAGTGAAATAGCTATGCACATTTTTATTCAAGTATTCTGTAAATATATGTTGGTTCTCTTGGTGAAGACATACAAGTGGAATTGCTAGCTCATTTACTGTTAGAGTAAGCTCTCTATTCTCTCTTTCCCTCCCTTCTTGCGTGCCCAATTTTTGTTACGTTTCGTAATGGAGTTATTGAATTGCTTCTTCATTTTGTGTGTGTGTTTCTCTCTTCTTACACCTGGTTCCTTTGTGTGTCAGCATCCTTGAGGCCACTAATTTGGTCCATTCTGTTTGCATTAACTTCTCTAGATTTTTTTTTTTTTAATCTCAAGGGAACTCTTTACATCTGGAATCTTGTTAATTTTTATTAAATCTGTGATTTCTCTTTTTGGTTATTAATTTTATTTCTAAACTCATTTATTTTTGTTAATTTTGTTGTCTCTCTTTTGTTAGCTTTTCTGAATTCTCATGTTTCACTTTGACCTATCTTTTTGCACTTTTTTTTTCCCAGCTCTCAATTACTTGTTATAACAATTTTGAACTCCCTAGCTGATAGGGAGAGACAATCTTCCATATCTTTGTGGTTAGATTCTGGGTAATTATTCTCTCCTTGTATTATTATATTCCCTTAAATTCTCAAAGTGCCATGTGTTTCTTATATATGTATATATTCTTATCTTTCCATTGTGATGCTTTAGTCTTCCATATTTAAAACAAAAAACAGGATCCTCCCTGGTACAGCACTAAGAAGCTAAAGCCACTTTAGCATGAGTTCAGTCCCCGCCCTGGAGGTGACCACATGGCGTGGCAGACCTCTCCTGACCCGCCCGCTGCTCCCCTCAGCAGAGTACTTCATTGATCTGCCTGTTCAGCTTCCCACTCTGCCTCTGGTGAATCCTCTCACTGCCCCTGCACCTCTGGCCTGTACCCCAGTTCTGTATGCATAAATAAATAAATCTTAAAACAAAAACAAAAAAACAAGCTATAGTAGTTAACATAAGAGTGTTAAACTGCTTTATTTTTCCTCCAGAGGGTGGTATTGTTTTATTTCAAGCGATTATTTTATTTTTAGTTTTTGGCTTATGCTGGCTTCTGTAGGCGAGCCTTGTGTTTGTAAGCTGCCGAGTCGGCAAAGTCCTGGACTGGGTGCTGTGGGGGATGTGCTGGGGTGAAATGACTTGAGATTGTGGAGTTGCTCATATCCTTCCTCTCTGTGGCACAGTCAGTATATTCCCAGTACCTTCCACAAGGTTGGCAGCAGCGGAGAGGTGAGGGAGGTGGACGACGAGCCAGATCACAGCCTCTACTCTCCCTCCTGGGTTCTTGGCCTGTGTTCTCTCTCCTGTTCAATGAAATGCAACTCTTTGTTCTGTCTCCTCTGGCCATCGGTTGGTCTCCAGTGTCCCAGAAGAGGGCCGGGGTCACTCGACGTGACAGGATGCTGTGGTGCTGTGTCCCTTGGGTGCAGTGTCCCTTGGGTGCAGTGTTCCTTGGTTACTATTGGAGGATCCTATACACTATGAAGCAAAGAAGCATCTGTGTGGCCATTTTGGTGTATCCCCAGTGTTCACGTTCTGTAATGAGGCAAAGCCATGCTGACTGATGGCAGGTAGCTAGGAAGTCAACTTTTTAGAAAGAGGTAATAATCATTGAGGTGAGGAGTCGGGGGAGATTGGAACTGGGAAATGGAGCTGTATTTTTGGAGGGCTTCCTGTGTATCACTTGACATACATATTTGATATGAATTTCCTAACAGGTTGATGATGTAAGTCTTGTTCCCAAAATCAAAGTTTCGAGAAATTTTTCCCCCCCTAGAACTGGAGTCTAGACCAGAGGTGCAGAAGGTGAGAGGATTTTGTATGACAGAGTGGGGAGCAGAACAGTCAGGTCTACTGAAATCCACTGATGAGGTGAGTAGCAGGTGAGACAGGAGAGGTCTGCTGCCCATATGGATCAGCTCCCAGGCTGGGGATCGAACTCAGGCCATGGCAGTGATAGTGCTCAGACTTAACCTCTAGGCTATCAGGGAGGCCCCAGTTTTGAGAGTTTTAATGAGTTGTCCAATCTGTTTAGAAGGCCTGGCTGACTTTTCTGTTATGGCTCCATTTTTGTCTATGGTAAAGGAAACAGATTTTTACATAATTAAAAAGATTCATATGATCTGTGGTAAGATTTATTTTGACAAGAAAGTTGCACTAGTATTTTGACACCAAGTTAACAAGATGAACAATAATTAGAAATGAATATGTTAAAATAAAACATAGAGAAAACATGTGTTTATATATATTTAAAACATATATATATATATATAAGACACAATGAAATTTGTTTTGAATGGATCTTTCCTGCAGATACTTAATATGAAAATTATGTGTTATCACTCTTCAAAGCATGCAAATGTGTTCTGAACTAAAGTAGACTTGTAGATATCAGTTTCTATATGAGGCAATAATATACATTTAATTGCATAAAATATTACTTACGAATATAATAGAACAATAATTAAAGAATTACTTGTGAGTTAAATTTCTTTTTGCTTTCCCCAAATCCTCCCATAAAATAGACCATTAGGAAGAAACCCCACAATACAGTACACAGAGCCCTGGAGGCACAGGCCTTTGCAGACAGAGCTCAGGATGGAAGAGAGTCAGGGTTGTTTTCATTATACTGGATATTTTATTCAACAAAATTCATTTTGTTTTTACTAGGAAAGCATTACACTGTGCACTAATGATGTAATCATGGCTGTTTTATTATGTGCCTATTATATTTCATTCCATATACTAAACCTCTTTCACATGGAATACCTTATTTTATCCTTTTGCAAACCTGATGCATTATATTATTTTTATGCTTCTTTTTAAATGGATAAGAACTGATTTGCCAAAGGCTGAAAAGTAATAATCCTCACTTTAGATATAAAGAAACCTATTTTTGAGAAAGTGAAGTAGCTTGTTCAAGGAAACATAATCTTCAAGTGGAGGAATAAGATTCCCAACCCAGGCAACCTGACTCAAAGCCCACACTCTGGGCTGTTATTGGACAGTCAAGACATCTCACTATGCCAAGCACTATGATGTTATTTATTGATGTAGGGAGAGAGCCTGCCTAGTGGCCTAGGGGTTGAGTCTCAGCACTATCACTGTTATGCCCTGAGTTCGGTGACCCACATGGTGCAGCAGACCTCTTCTGACCTGCCACTGCTCCCCTCAGCAGTGGATTTCAGTCAATCTGCCTGTTTTGCTCCCTACTCTGTCTCTAGTGAATCCTTTCACCCCTGCACCTCTGACCTACACCCTAATTCTTCTAAGCCAAAACAAAAACTTAGGAAGAGTGGAAGTTAGGAGTCAAAGAAGTAACATGCATGTCAGAAGAAAGACTTCATTTTATAATTCCTAGTGATTGTCTTAAACAACCTTCTCCTAAGCCTCAATTTTTTTTCTTCCCATTTCGCTCCACAGACCCCTGGAGGGTCAGGCTGTCTACATCAGGCTGGCTCGCTGCGGCTTGTGGGGCTGTGAGAGCCGCTGATTAGAGGGCAGCTGATTTCTGCAGCTCACGCTTGAGGAGAGCAGAAAGAGAACACAGTACAGATTTATGACTAGGAGGGCGGTAAAGGCCTCCTAAAAAGAGCTCCTCTTTTTATGGCAAGGTCTTTCTTCCATTTAGATCTAATGGAAGATGCTCCTGTGAGAAATATTTTAAACTTGATAATCCATATTTATTTGTTTAAATCATTTACAACCATGTTTTAAAAGGCATTGCCAAGTGCAGATGGATATCTGCTTTGGTTAACATCAAGATTTATTTTCCTAAGAAGTTCCAGAGCTATTGATTAGGATGAGGCTGTGATGCTTGGTTCATCATAGTACTTAAAAAACTTCTGCTTAAAAAGCTGCAGGAACTACCTGTTGGATACTGAGGCATCTTTGACTTTATAGGCTTCTGGTGCTTGTTTGGCTATCAGACCTTTTCCCTCCCATCAAACACCTACATAATTTTTACTACAAATAACATTCTTACCTCTTTTCTCACACTGCAATGCACCATCATTTTCATTCTTCTTGCTTATGTTGGTTCCCCAACTTGTTTTTTTTTCTTTCTTTTAAAGATTTATTTATTTATGCATACAGAAATGGAGTACAGGCCAGAGGTCCAGGGGCAGAGGGAGGATTCACTAGAGACAGAGCAGGGAACAGAACAGGCAGATCAACGGAGTACTCTGCTGAGGGGAGCAGCGGGTGGGTCAGGAGAGGTCTGCCGCGCCATGTGGATCATCTCTGAGGTGGGGATCAAACTCATGTTGAAATGGTTTTAGTTTCTTAGTGTTGTGCTTTAACCTGCTGCTCCACCAGGGAAGCCCATTTTCTTTCTTTCTTTTAAGATTTATTTATGTGTAGACGAACTGAGGTGAGGGCAGAGGTTTAGAAGGTGAGAGGATTCCCCAGAGACAGAGTGGGCAGCAGAACAGGCAGACCAACTGAAATCCACTGCTGAGGGGAGACAGGAGAGGTCTGCAGTGCCATTTGGGTCCATCCCCTAGCTGGACAGAGAACTCATGCTGCAGTGGCTGACAATTGCTTGATAGTGCTAAGATTTTAACCCCTGTGCCACCGGGGAGATCCCAAACCCTGGATTCAGATACATTTGTGTTCAGAACCTAACTTAGATATTGATTGAATTTTTGCTTACTTTTCCTTGTTTATTTTTTACCTGCAAATTGAGAGTGGTATAAGTAGTAGATCAGTCTTTAAGTTGTTACCCAAGATCCATGCTGCTGTGTTCACACTCATGTATCATTCCCTCCCTCTGAGTGTGGCCAGGACCTGGGCCTTAGCTGAAAGAATAGAGCAAGGTTATAGAATATACAAAACTATGTCACATATGACTATGTCACTTCTACATGACTGTGTCACATATAATTGAAACACCTGTCTTGCTAGGATACTCTCTTTCTTGGTGTCTTTGAAGAACCAGAATGCCATTTGTGAGTTGCCATATGGAGAGGCCATGTAGACAGGGGCTGACAGCCAGCAAAAAACCAAGGCCCTCAATATGACAGCTTGGGAGAGACAGAATGTTGCCAACAATCATTGACCTTGGAAGCTGATCCATCCTCTATCAAACCTCAGATGAAACTCAGTGCTGGCCCACATATTGATTGCAGCAGTCTTAGCAAACTACACTAGGACTCCTAACCCATAAAACCATGAGGTAATACGGGTACGTTGCTTTAGGTTGCCAAGTTTGTGGTAATGTTGGTGTACAGCAATACATAGAGCACAGACTCTCAGAGGCCTGCAGATTCAGCTCTACACTCGATCATTTGATTTTGCTCCTCTCAAAAATACCTGTGAGAGCTTTATTACAAAGGAGAGTATCCAATGCATGTGTAAAAAGCTGTTTAACAAAACAATGAAAAACTTGTAAATTAAAGCTATATACTCCATTGTTTATATAACTGCAATTAAAAGACTAATATTTGATACCGTAGTAGGCAGGACATGCAAAGCTTCATCTTTGGTGCACAGGGTGGTTGATAGACTCTCTCGAACAACTGCAGTTAAAACAGATACCTACTTAGTAATTCCACTCATTTTCTTTCCAACAGAAATATATGCTCATGTCCACCAAAAGGTATATACAACAATGTTGACCAAACTGGAAAAAAATCCCACAAGTTGATCAAAGGACAGCAGATAAACTATGGCATATTCACATAATGAAATATTGTACCACAGTGAAAAAGAACAAGCTCTGGCTACATGCAACATGTGTTACTCTCACAGACACAATCTGGAGGAAAAAAGCCAGCTTTCCAAGAACAGAATACTTTATAACTTCATTTATAAGAAGTTCAACAATAGCAAAAAGAATCTGTTGTTATAGAAATCAGGTGGTATAGAAATTGAGGTAGTACTGATTGGGGGAAGCATTCGAGAATGCAACAGATTTTTATACTGTTACTTGTCTGATGGTTATACAGTTATAAAATATTCGTATTCATGTGCCCTCCCTGGTGGTGCAATGGTTAGGACGCAGCACTGCAAGCTAGCCACAGCCGCTTCAGTGCGAGTTCGATCCCAGCCCCAGAGGTGATCCACATGGCCTGGCAGATCTCTCCTGACCTGCCTGCTGCTCCCCTCAGCTGTGTACTTCATTAGTGTGCCTGTTCTGCTCCCCACTCCTGTCTCTGGTGAAGCCTCTTACCACTCCTGCACCTCTAGGGTGTACTCCAGTTCTGCATGAATAAATAAATCTTAAAAAAAATTCATATTCATTAAATTCATGAACTATACACCATTAAAACTGATGTACCTTAGAATAAGTTATACATCAATAAAAAAGATTTAAAAACACATTTCTAAAAATAGTGGTCATTAGGTTCTGAACACCAAGGAAAGGCAAATTACAGCTGCTGAAGTCTGTGGGGCAAAATCATCTCGTGGTATACACGGATTTTTACTGCTCTTTAAAAACACTCTTTTGGGTGTATAAATTTCTCTTCAAATCGACTTAATATAAACTGAGTTTCTGTTTATTTCATCTCTGCCTATCATAGTGTTGTTTATTTAAATGTCACTAGAGAGATAAGAGAAAAATAGGCAAAGTCAGATTCCTTTTTTTTTTTTTAATTTATTTATTTATGCAATAGAACTGGGGTGCAGGGGTGGTGAGAGGATTCACCAGACACAGAGTGGGAAGCAGAACAGGTAGAATGATAAAGTACACTGCTGAGGGGAGCAGCGGGCAGGTCAGGAGGGGTCTGCCACCCCATGTGGGTCACCTCAGGGGTGGGGTGTGGAGGGGTGGGGTGGGCTGTGTCCTAACCCATTGTGCCACCAGATTCCTTTTAAAGCAACTTGGAATATTTTATCTTGGCGACACTCTCAGAAACAAATGAAGGTAGAACAACACTGAAACACACTCAGTAAGAGGAATCTAGAGTCATTTATCGGGTTTGTTTCTTTTCACTGAGGGCTTTTTAGTTGTTTTGATTCCTGAGGCACAATTTTGCTCCTGGAGGCACTTGTCTCCCAATGATGCAGGTGACCGCGATGGGCACAGCTTGTCACACTCTACTCCCTTTGTAGACCTGTCAACTGGGATTTGAACAACTCCCCTCACCAAGAATCTTTTCTAACAGGGAAAATATCTATTCCCTTTTTTTTTTTTTTTGAATAGAAGAACTGGGGTGTAGGCAGAGGGTGAGAGGATTCCCTAGAGACAGAGTGGGGAGCAGAACAGGTGGATCTACTGAAATCTACTGCTGAGGGGAGCAGCAGGTGAGACAGGAGAGGTCTGCTTTGCTGTATGTGGGTCAGCTCCCTGGCTGGGGATGGAACTCAGGCCAACTGATCCATAGGCCGCCAGGGAGGCCCCAAGAATCTATTCTTGTAGCCATGTGCAAGTCCATCAGGGACTCCTTTAGGATAATAGGAACCTTTGAGTAGCTACTTTCGTTACATCTTGGAGGGCCGCAATAGGAACATCTGAAGAGCGAAGGGATTTTCTCTCTTTTCAACCAAGGAGTAAGTAGGAATGAGAGCAGAAACCCTCCTTGGCTCCTAAGGGATGGAATTCCTTTTCCTGCTGTTACTGTTGGCTTCCTAATGCCCCGATTTACTGCCAGTGTCGATTCTGAAGCCTCTGGTGCCTGATGTCATTGTTCCATTAGCATGTTTTGCACATTTTATTGCTAAGCAACAATTAGCAGTGTGAATCCTGCCTCCTGTGATTTCAATTTGGGCTTCACACATGGAATGTTGCTTTTATCTTTGCCACACAGCTACAGTATTCAGCGCTCAGCTGAAACGGCTTTAGAAGGACCTGAGAGAGAAGATTGAGGAGCTGACAGTGGGCTGTTCAGTGGTAGAGTTTTGAAATGTTATTCATGAAAAAAACAAAACAGTCCCCTCTAATTAGATGCCCTATAATTTGAAAGTAATACTAAAGGTTGGAGATAAACTCAAAACAATTCAGTGTGGCCTTAAGGGGGAACTGATAATTGTGGAGTAATTACAAAAATCCTGAAAGAGAGCAAACGGTAGGTCCATAGGACAAAGACAAAAAACTTGGCAAAATATTTTTCTCATGATAACAATGAATGAAAATGCTTTTCTTTCAACCTTGACACCATGCAAAATTATTTTTATTGGATTTGTGGCATATTATGAAAATTTAATGGGAACAATATATCTTAAAGAAGTAAGAGTAACAAATTGGGTGGGGGGAACAGATATCAAGTGTAAACTGGTTCTTCTCTATCCATGAGAGAAAGCAAACGGTCATGTTTTAGCTTAAATATAGCTTTTTTGAAAGTGCAATTTCTTGGGAAATGTTGAAAAATAAAATTATTGACATTTAAGAAATGGGTAATCACCAAAGCATGCTTTTTCTATATATACAAGAATAATGTCAGAAGACTCCTATTGATTTCTTAATTCTAGGAGAATAGGACCTACACATTTTGCTCTCTTCATAATGAGAGGTACAGTTTCTAGTCTTTTTTGGAGTCTTGAAAAAAAGACCTAGGGAAGGTCACAAGAGAGAAGAACCATAACAGAATAAGAGAATAAAGATTTTGGATTGTCTTATGCTTTTTGAAAAATGCCAAAAAAGTTGTCTTAAGTGGAACAAGGATTTATAAGGGGTAAAAATTTTGGAGTTAAGAGAATTTAGTCATGGGCATCCAAATTCCCTTGGATGTAATGTACTCTGAAAAAGTCCACTGGACTCTAAAGGTGATTTACCAGAAGTTAATTTTACTTTGAACACAGTTGCATACATTTGTAGCTTTGGCTTCTCTTTAATATCACTTCATTTGTTACAGGGCAAGGAGAGGGATACCCCAACCCCCTGAAACCAGCCTGCTCTACGTAGGTTCTCTCATCTGCTGCATCAAGACAAATCATGAGACCTTTAGTAGAAACGACCTTTAAACAATTAATGTGTAGTACAGAAAAGATAGAAAATATAGTTTTTTTAAGTCAAGCACCCAAAGTTACCCATCCCCTTGTGGGTAACCCAAACAGGGTTGGCCCAAAGCAGGGCCCGATAGCCTGCCCCAAGTCTTAAGTAACTTCCAGCAGGAAATGATAGAAAAGGGTCAGAAACAGCCAAATAAGGCTGGGAGGAAAAGAACAAATTCAAAACTAGATAAAACCTGCCATGGTCACCTTCCCCATCATCAGTTTCACCCAGTCCAGGACCACGAAGTAAGCACAGTTTCCTCACATGTCTCTGCTCCAGGGGCCTCCCTGGGTCTCCTTCTGGCTCCCTATCCTGCCTCCTTCCCACTTGAGTCTCCACTTCAGCTTCTCCTCCTCCCTGCTCAGCTCTACCCTCCCTTGGGAGGGACAGGGAACCTGGAATCTCCCCGTTTCCTGGGGAATCCTGTTACACGTTCAGGCTGACATTTACTGAATTTACTGTGTTGTTTTTGTGTATTTGTGCAGATAAATAAAGACTTCTCATCCTCAAAGAACACGCTCCAGTGGGAGATAAAGCATCTGTTTAAGTCAAGGCTTGACTTAATGGCATTGGTTATGATGGTATAAGAGGAATTAACTTAGCTCATTTTGAGTGCTGAGGGTCTGAAAGGATTCCTGAAACTCATGACATTTGAACTGATGATTTTTGTATGAAACCACAAAATTTGAATCCTGGAAGGACACCCAGAGGTGTCAGCATGCGTAACTCTGAAGGAGGGGGCCAGGAGGGACAGAGGAGGATAGTCCAGGGACCCCCAGCGCTTATGACCCCCACCTATACCTTAAGAATATGTTTCAGGTCCTCCCTGGTGGCACAGTGTGTTAAAGCACAGCACTAAGAAGTTAAAGCCACTTCTGCATGAGTTCCATCTCTGCCTGCCCTGGAGGTGACCACATGGCGTGGCAGACCTCTCCTGACCCACCCGCTGCTCCCCTCAGCAGTGTACTTCGTCGATCTGCCTGTTCTACTCCCCACTCTGTCTCTGGCGAAGCCTCTTGCCGCCCCTGAGCCTCTGGCCTGTACCCCAGTTCTGTATGCACAAATAAATAAATCTTAAAAAAAAAAAAAGAAAGAAGAATATGTTTCAGTGAGACTGTGTACATTCCCAAGAAAACGTTCACAGAGATTTTTGAAAAGGAAAGAGAATTTCTTTTTCCCTTAGAAAGGCCCTGAAAATAGTCGAAGATGGTATTTCCTGCTCCAGGCTCAACCCTAGCTCCCAGAATTGAATAACATAATATATGTGACATGCCCTGCAAAATATTTATTACAAGATTTGAATAAAGTTTGCTTCAGCAGCTGAAATAAATTAACTTGATCTACGTTGGTAACATTAGTCTCAAAAACATTGAGTAACAAAAACAAATCAGACACAAAAATAAATAACCAAATAAATGTAGCTTCAACTCTCTTTTGTCTGCTGCCTTCTGCCACCAGAAGGGTTCTCTCCTACTCTTTCTTTCTAGGGTTCTATGGCCCCTTTTGAAATTGGCACCCAAACTTGAGTCGCCTTCTTCAGGGTATCAGCAGAACAAATTTGATTATCAAAAATATGCAGTGATTATTTACAATAGGAAAGTCATGGAATCAACCCAAATGCCCAGAAGTGGATGACTGGATTAAAAAGATGTGGTACATATACACAATGGAATATTAGTCAGCAATCAAAAAAGATAAACTCATGCCTTTTGCAGCAACATGGATGGAACTGGAAAAGATCATGCTTAGTGAAATAAGCCAGAAAGAAAAAGAAAAATACCAGATGTTTTCACTCATAGAGGAGTATAAAGGACCGGGGGGTGGAGGGGGGATAATGATGAACAACTACATACCAGAGACATTTTATGGGGAAGGAGTAGCGTATGGGATAAAAACGGGGTGGGGGGAGAAGTGCACTGGACTATGGTGGTGGCACATGTGTGATTTGGTGATGGAAAGCCCTCAGGGATTACAACTGAGATGGAAAATGTCACAAAATGATGTAAAAACAAACATAATATTAAAAAAGAAGAAGAAGAAAAATGCAGTGATTAATATGTTGAATAGAGTTGAATGTGATGTCCACATTGCTTGCCAAATTCGTGGAGACAGAAAGATCCTAAAAGTTAGTAGGTGTAAGAATGAAGATTATTTCTTTTTCATGCAGTAATCTAAGGAGGACATTCCAGGTTGGTAATTACCTTTTTGAATGAAGCTGGGTAGCAACCATACATCTCTCTAGCTAGAGAGAGGAAAGAACGAGAAGATACCCACTGGGACTTAGGGTACCACATACTACTTTCAGAAGTGAGACATTAGCTACTAGCATATGAGGATAACTGCTACAAAGAGGGAGGTGTAGTCTAGTCAGACAGCCACGTGACTTGCTGCAATTCAGTCACCGTGAAGGAAGGGCAGACTAGATTTTATCAGACAGCTAACACTTCTGCCGTACATCTTATTAATCTTCCTTTAAAAAAACCTCATATTTATGTAGCTCACACTGAATTTATAATAATTATGTAATACTAAATGATTATTTTGGTCTTATATTTCTTTGAAATGGTTTGTTCTCTCCAAAATGATTAAGCACTTAATTTACATAAAATGCAACCAGCCATTTTTATCATTTGAATTAGTTCTTGATGTCTAAAACATACATATTTCTACATTGAAATCATTTGCATGTATGTACCCTTCTTTGTCACTTAATGGTATGACACATACGTGTGTTCTTCTAATTTTACAGCCTATGTAACTGCTTTTGATGCCTTAATATGATACATATTATATGTAAAATATATGAAGTATTATATGTGTGAGATCGTGTGACATGAATATAATATATAAAATATAGACATGAATATAATATATAAAGTACATAAAATATATATATAATATAAAATATAGATATATATCATATCTCACACATAAAATATATATAGTACATGTTTTATATATATGTTTATGTTATATAAACCATATTTATAGCATGTTATGTTATAATATAAAACATATGCTGCACATTATATATAACACAAAATATTATATATAATATTTCATATAATATAATATCTGGCTGCATATTTCCAGATATTAATGAGTTTCTTTTTGTATTTTCCCTGGTTCTTTTCTCCAAATTAAGCAAATTGCCTGGAATCCCCTGTTGCCTCAGGAAACAGCTAGGTCATGGCAGAAAGTGGAATCAAGGCATGGAGACGTCTGGACCTTGTTTCTAAGAGCTTAACTCCACAGTGAACGTTAGAATTTTTATTGCGGTGGTACAAGGGCAAGACACTTACTAGGGGAGAAAAAGAAAGTGCTCCTCATGGCCGAATTTCTTTAGACCCAAACGAGGACCAGAGAATGGGAGAAAGTAGGACAAATGTCTGTGGGTTCCTGAGTATGGGGTCCAGTCCCACTGGATCCAGGTGGAGCCAGGAAGGTGGGAAGTGGGAAAATGCCGCTGCCACTTCCCAAGCTTCATGAAGACCCATATGGCTGGAGAGTGTTGGGCACTCTGGATCCTTTTAGGACATTGTGAGGAAAATGAGTTAATTGAAGCAGTTTTCACCTTTCAAACAACAGACAGCCCATAACCTAGGAGTGTAGCAGTCACGTTTTCCACCTTTCAGACATCCTGCAAACAACATGCGGTTCATAACTTTGAAAGTACCTCCCATCACCACAATGCACAAGCTAGGTGACTGTGGCTGCATAACAGGATAAGGGGGGCTGCTAGGGTCTCAGTTTCTAGCAGCCTTTCCACTTGTTGGTCTCTCTCTGCCTGCCTGCCTGTGTATCTGTCCCCTGTTTCAGCATTAAAGGCATGTCAGAACTACCTAAGGTTCAGGACTCTTTCCCCTCTGCCCGAATCAACAGTGAGCCTGACTGGCCTGGATAATTGCAGACAGAGCTGCAGACAGATGACCACAGACAGGGAGGACCTGCTACCTCTCCCACCTTGCCACTGTATGTGGTTTCTGAACCTTCTCCTGGGGTGGAGAAGAATCTTCAAGAATTAAATTTTCTCCCTGCTCGGCAGATGTAGGTTAAAGACAGCAATAAGTTTGGTGACTGATATATCTGACATATCTGCTGCGTAAGTGACTTGCTTGATTGTTCTTTGATACACACATGCTTTATTCATAAGCTAACAAGAAAATGAGGCTATTACACTAAATTTATGTTATCAAACATTAGAACTTATACCCAGGCTCTATTAAGTCCCACTAAATTTAATGTTGTTGGTTCTCTGGCATTATTTTCATCTATTGGAATAATTTTAGAGACTAATTTTGTCATCTGGAATGTCTGTCTCTCCTAGTTTGTGGTCTTCAGAAATGACCAACCTCTTCCTCTTCTCATTAAAACCGTTACTAGAAATGTTGAACAGACCAGAAATGGGGACAGAGTTATGTGGCACGCTGCTCTGGTGCCACATAACTCTCAGCTTTAACACTTACTAATTATTCATTTCTGGATTTTATTATATATTAAGTTCTGATTCTACATACCTGTAGTCTTTTTCAGTCTATAGTTCATTTTCCCGATCATAGATATTGTGAATGATGTGTTTATTGCTGGGGGGATAAACATCTGCTTCTCCATCATCTGTTAATATTAAACCACCAGTATTTGTGGTGGTGGAGGAAAGAGAATGTGAGTAAATGATGCACTAATATAACGGCAATGCCCTGAGGGAAGAAATTCTTAAACTCATAAAGTCTAAAAATTCATGGAGTCAGTCACATTCCTAATATGCTTGATAACACTGCCCAGTAAAATTTCATTTTGGAAGGTGCAGTTGGAAAACTGCTGAAAATATTTTCTCTGGGACAGTGGTGTATGATTGTGGATGATTTACTTTATATATTGTATATTTCTGAAGTATTTGACTTTTATATTTGAATTGTATTTACCCATCCATCCATTCATTTGTGCAATCAAAAATAAAGTGAAATTGTGTGAGTGTTGGGCATTTGTGGTGTTGAGCCAAGTCGGATTTTGTCCATCGCCTTATGTAGCTTGGTATCTAGTGACTGGACAGGCTAACCTTCTGCATAAAATTCAAAAATAAAAACAATAAACAGGAGCTCTTCAGTTTGATGTAGTCCCAGTTGTTTATCTTTTCTTTCATTTTTTTTTTTTGCTTCTGAGATGAGTTCTCAAACATATTTCTGAGGCGTATGTTATGGAAAGTTTGCCTATGTTTTCTTCCATATGTTTTATGGTTTTAGGTCTTATATTCAAATTTTTAAAATAAAGGTACCCTCTTACACTGCTGGGGGCAATGCAAACTATGGAAAACTGTGTGGAAGAATCTCAAATTACTAAATGTGGAACTATCATATGACTGAGCAGTAGACTCCTCAGAATCTACCCAAAGGGCACAAAAAACAGGAAATCTGCATGCCTATGTTTGTTGAAGCACTATTTATAATAACTAATATGGAAATAATACAAAGCCCAAAAGCAAATGACTGGGTCAAGAAAATGTGTTCTATATACACAATGGAATACTACTCAGCATTCAAAAAGATAAACGCATGCCATTTGACGTAACATGGATGACACCCATGAGGGCTCATAAGCCAGAAGGAAAAGAAAAATATCAGATGGCATCAATTATAGGAGGATGTAGGGGAAATAAACAAGGAGTCAGGGAAAAAGGCAAAATAACAGGGGAGGAGGACCACAAGGGACTATGGTGGCAGTTCATGGGCGGTGTGATGGGAGTTTTATGGGATTGTACATGAGAGGAGAAAGCAAACATTGTACAAAAATTAATGATGATGTAAAACAAAGTGACCTTCCACACATACACAAAAAGGGAAAAAATACATAATTGAAAAATAGGGCAGATGATCTGAATAGACACTTCTCAAAAGAAGAAATACAAAGCTCTCCCTGGTGGTGCAACAGATTAAAGCACAGCTCTGTGAAGCTTTCCACAGCCATTGCAGCATGAGTTCGATCCCTGGACAGGGAGGTAACCCACATGGCACAGCAGACCTCTCCTGTCTTGCCTGCTGCTCCCCTCAGCAGTGGATTTCAGTAGATCTACTTGCTCTGCTCCCCACTATGTCTGTGGTGAAATCTCTCACCCCTCTACACCTCTGGCTCATACCCCAGTTCTTGTGTGCATAAATAAATACATCTTTAAAAAAAGAAGAAGAAGAAATACAGATGGCAAATGGCACATGAAAAGATGTTCATCATTTCTTATTATTAGGACAAATGCACATCAAAACAACCATGAGATATCACCTCACACCAGGGCCAATAACTGTTATCCAATGACAGACAAGTGTAGGAGAGCATGAAGAGTGGGACCCTTGTTCATTGTTGGTGGGATTGTAAATTGATGCAGCCATTACAGAAATTAGTATAAAGAGTCCTCAAAATGATGAAAATAAAATTACATATGATCCAATTACCTCACACTGTATTTAACCGCTAAATATAAAATCACTAATTTGAAGATACACTCACCACACACACTTATGTTTATTGCAGCATTATTTACATTAGCCACGAACCTTAAATAACCTAAGTGCCTATCAGCTGACACACATATAAGCGTGCGGTGTCACTGTTATTAGATCCCTCTTATCATACCCCTATGCCCACTCATATTACAACCCTACGTCCACTGGTCCTTTCTCCCTGCCCCTCCTTTCTAATCTCAGAAACTTCACTTTATTTATGAGTGAGTGCTAGTTTTTATAAGCATTTTGCTTTGTCAAATTTTCTGCTATATAAGTATCCAATATTTGCAGTATTTGTCATTTGTACATGGAAACACAAAGTCTTTCCTATGGTTAAAGAGTATTCCAGCGTGTAGACACATCAACTCTCCATCTATGGGCATGTAGGTTTTTAAACCCCACATCATAACGGGTCAAAAGAGAAAAGAAGCAGAACCACATCATAGCCCCTCCACCTGCCTCGTCCAGGGGTGATCGGACTCAGTACCTAGCACATCATGAACACATAAACTCAGAGAAGGGGTGCAGTGAGAGAAGGTTCTAGCACACAGGGGAGACCAGGGGCCCTTCTAGTCGTGGGAGCTGAGGCCTGGCACAGCTCTCTTACAGGTGAAGAAGGTAGAGGTGAGGTTCGCATTCCATTTGGCTGGTAGGGAGACATTGGCTTGGGCAGATGGGAAAGAGAAAAGAGATTGCATGGAGGATCATTTTTTTCTGTTTTTGTAAATTCACCTTACAGATGGGCATGGAGGGAAGAAGGGAAGTATTTTATATATTATCAGAAATGTGGGAGGCAAGGGTCATTTGGCAGCACTTGGGAAAATGCTGCCGGAGGATCGGTTTACACAGATCAGTGTTCACAGGTCATTCTGTTCCAGGTGACAGGGGTGACATTTGCAGGAAAAAAAAAGATCCCAGGTCTAGAAAACAAAAGAGGTGAACTCCCCTGGGCCCAGCCCTTCCAGTCCATTCTGCCCACAGCAGATGCCTCATCCACAGTGGTGATGACCCCACATTTCTTCCACATCAGCTGATCAGGTCTTGCAGCAGCTGGTCACAGAGCTGGGACTGCTGAGTGGGTGCTGAGGCCTCAGCCTCATCAGGAAAAGGGAGGTGTGGGGAGTGAAGTCCCTGCTTCACCATAGCAAGCACACTTGCTGGAGGATCTCCTGAACTTTATGTTCTGCTTACATTTTCTGTGACACTCCTAGTAACTCCAGAGTCCAGACACCATGCCTCTGCCCAAAACACTTCTTCTGGGCATGGGGGTACTGCCCCAGTGTACCCTAGGCTGCATCCCCTGAAGCTGCACTGTCCCCAGGAGCTTAGACCCAGGAGGCCTGGGCCTACTGCTCCTACCGGCTGCCAGCTGTGGGAGAGCTTATGGGGGCTGAAGGACGTGGAGTGGCCTCTCCAGAAGGATCTGAGCTTGCTGAGCACCTAACACCCTGTGCAGCATGGCGTGTACGGTCTGCTCAGCTCCAGGTGAGTCTGGGGTGGGTCAGCGATCTGAGAGAGGACCCAGGGGTAGGTGCTGGAGATGCTCAGGGCCGGTCCAGGGGAAGTTAAGTTCTGGCAGTGTATCTGCAACTGGACCCAGAGAAGAACCTGGTGGGCAGGCACGGAAAGGACCAGGCCAGCATCTGCCTGGAGCCTGGAAAGCCAGTCCCAGCAGCTCGTGTGGAGGAGGCCCAGGAGGAAGGCGTGGAAGCCCCAATGGCTGCTGTTCAGGCGGGCAGGCAGTGACCCAGCATGGAGGGGGCCCAGCCATGGTGCTGGAGCCACAGGCCAGGGCTGCTGCTCTCTGGCCTGCAGGGTCCTTCTGCCAGGGCTTCAGCCCACAGGGTGTGGAGGTGGGACAGAGGTGTCAGCACTGGGTGCCCCACATCAGGCGGTTACACCACACACCCCCACTGGGTCTTTGGAATCAAGTGCAGAGGAAGAGCGGTATCTGCAGGGCAAGGAAGGTGCTAACTCTGGGCAAGAACCAGCACCCAGTGTCAGCTTGGGGTGGCCATGCCCAGCAGGGCCCTCAGCCTGAGGTGAATTGGTTCCCACCAGACACAGGCAGCAGCTGCTTTTCTGGGGGTACTCGGTGTCTCGAGCAGCCCGCCCAGCCCTGGGTCAGCTGACCCAACCCTGGCTGCACTCGCTCCCCACCCTCCAAAAGGGCACCCCGAGACTGCGAACTGGTGGACCAGGAGTCGGGGCAGCGGAGCACTGTAAAAGGGGATGGGTCAACTCTGGCTTCTGGGGCCGCCTGGCCTGCCTCCGCCGCCTGGCCTGTCTCGGCCGCCTGGCCTGCCTACCAAGCAGTTTTGAGTTGGTGGTTTTACATTTGTGTAGTTTCATAAGGTAAGTCCAGATTTTTTTCAAATGAGTCCACCACTTTCCATTTCCACCAGTGATATAAAAGGGCTCCTCTTTCTCTGCATCATCTCCAGCACTAGGATGTTTGCAATATGTGTGACCTCAGGAATGTGAAATGATATCATTGTGGTTGACTTGCATCTCCCTTATGGGAAGCGAAGATGACCATTTCTTCACGAATCTCCTGGTTTTGGACATCCTCCTTTGTCATCTGCTGCCCATTTGTTAATTGGGATTTTTTTGTTATTGCTAAATTGAATACATCTTAAAACATCTTGGACATTAACCTCTTGCGGCTAGTGCAGTATGTAAATATTTTATCCTAGTCAGAATAATAGAATTTTAAAAATTCACTTATATTTTCTGTCACTGTAAATGCTTTTTATTTTTTTTGCCATGTTTTTTTTTATTATTTTTTAAGTTTTTGAGATAAAGTTAACATAACATTAATTTTTGATGTAAAATGATCCGATATTTGTATATATTGTAAAAATATCAATAATAGCCATCATCATACATAGTTCCAAAATTCTCCTAATGATAATTTTTAAGTTTACTCTCTCAGAAATTTTCAGCTATGCAATACAGATTTAACAATCATCGCTGAGCTGTATATTACAACTCCACGACTTATTTTATAGGTGGAAGTCTATATGTCTTGACTTCCTTCACCCCTATGGCCCACCCTTATGCCCTCCCCGCCCCTCAACCCCCTTCTGGCAGCAACCAATCTGTTTTTTGTATTTATTAACTTTTTTGTGAAGGTTACCTATACAAGTAAATTCATAAAAGTATATATTTTTCTGACTTATTTCACTCGGCATAATGCTTAAAATTTTTTTATGGAGTTTCTCAATTAAGGTCTATCATTATTGTCACAAAAGGCCAGGTTGGACTCTTTTTCACAGCTGAGTGATATTTCATTGCATCTACATACATTTTCTTTCTCAGCCACCCAATGATGGGCATTTAGGTTCTGTTTTCTGTCCTGGCTCCTGTAAATAGTACTGCACTGATTGTGGGGATACCTTTATATTTCAGAGCTAATTTTTATTTTCTGGGCCCTCTCTGGTGGCTCAACGGGTAAGGATGCAGCACTGCAAGCTAGCTGCAGCCGCTTCAGTGTGAGTTCGATCCCCGGCCCCGGACGTGATCCACAAGGTGCGGCAGACCTCTCCTGACACGACCCGCCTGCTGCTCCCCTCATTAGTGCACTGCATCACTCTGTCTGTTCTGCCCCCCACTCTGTCTGTGGTGAAGCCTCTCACCATGCTGCTCTTCTGGCTTGTACCCCCTTTCTGTATGAATAAATAAATGAATCATGAAAAAAAAAGTTTGTTTTCTTCAGATAATCACCCAGAAGTAGAAGTTCTGTTGTAAAACCTTTTTAATTTGCCTTAATACATTCATTTATTTTTGCCTTTATTTCTTTTGCTATAGGGGTCAAGTTTCCAAAAACACCTTTATTATTGAGGCTATGAAACATATTGTGAATATGTTCTTTTATGTATTTTATTGTTGTGGGTCTTATAGCTAAATATTTAATCTATTTTGAGTTTATTTTTGTGCATGGAGTTAGAAAGTGATCCAATTTCACTCTTATACGTGGCTATTGAGTTTCCCCAGCACCACTTGTAAAAGAGACTCTCCTTTCTCCAGTGTACCATTGTGGCTTCTTCCCCATGCACCCCAGCTTTTCTACACAAATATAAATAAATAAAATCTTAAAAAAAAAAAAAGTTTGGAAAAGGCCAGTAGGTGGAAACTGTAGGATGTTGCTGCAAGTTCAGAGAGGAGTTCTGGGGAACAAAGATGGCTCCAGAAAAAATGCAATCAACATATGCTTCAACAGATGCCATTAATTAAGGTATGCCGTGTTGGGCCCTCAGAGCACAGAGCTGGAGTCTGTGGGACCCTGCATCTAATTCTATGTCTTGGTAATAATAGTGAACAAGACAAAGCTCACATCTAGAACACTTGTTGGGGTGTGGGGGGTTAGGGGACACAGTAAAACAGGCTTAAATAGGCCCTCCCTGGTGGCACAGCGGGTTAAAACACAGCACTAAGGAGCTAAAGCCACTTCCTCATGAGTTCGATGCCCTCCTGCCCCAGAGGTGACCACATGGCGCGGCAGACCTCTCCTGACCTGCCCGCTGCTCCCCTCAGCAGTGTACTTCGTCGATCTGCCTGTTCTGTTCCCCGCTCTGTTTCTGGTGAATCCTCTCACTGTCCCTGCACCTCTGTCCTGTACCCCAGTTCTGTATGCACAAATAAATAAAATCTTAAAAAAAAAAAGGCTTAAATATTCCCTTTCTTTCCCATCTTCTAGGTTTTCAAAACTCTCAAGAGTTTTCCTGATATGTTGTATCCATAGGCTTAAGAATCTCATCATTTCTAAAATTAGTGTTTTCTAGTTTCTTGTTTAATCTTTATTGTTTCTCAGGTATTACTGATAATGATTCCTTGATTGCAACTCCTGGGTCAGGAATCTGGACCTCCTTTTTAAAGAAGTATTTATTTATGTATAGAAGAACTGTGGTATAGGCCAGAGGTGTGGGGGTGAGAGGATTCACCAGAGACAGAGTGGGGAACAGAACAAGCTGATTGAAATCTACTCCTGAGAGAAGCAGCAGGCCAGAAAGTAGAGGTCTGCTGGGCCATGTGGGTCAGCTCCCTGGCTGGGATTGAACTCAGGACACAGCAGTGATACTGTGACAGTGTTGAGACTTAACTCATGCACCATCAGGAAGGCACAGGTGGCTCCTTGAAAAATGGCTTAAATTACTTTATAATAGCATCATGTGTCTTGGGCTTCTATTTTTGTGTTTCTTTTTACTTTTCTACTTCTACTTTCCAATTACAATAGTAACAAATGTCCATCATTTGAAAGTTCATAAAAATATTAGAGGAAGAAAAACTACCCTTTCATCTTACCAATCAGAGGCAACCAGTGTTATCCTGCCATACAGCCATCTGGTGTCTTTTTTCTTTGATTTTATTTCTTCATAAATCAAGACTATTTGTGATTCAATTTGCATCCTGCTCCTCCCTCCTTAATCTTATACTATGTTTTTTACACCATGCCATTAAGAACTCTTCATAAATATAATTTTTAGTGGCTGCATAATATGCTAAAGATGGAAGAATTGTAATTTACTTAGCTGTTCAATTTCCTCTTAACCATATTCATTCTTTCCCCAATCTGAATGTCTTTTTCTTGTTGAAGACAGAGGCTGTCAAGGATTTGTGTTCTTTTTCTCAGTCATATGTGACTATTCACAGTCTGCCAAAAAGTGGGCTTCCATTTTCATCAATTTATTGAACATGGTTAACCTTTTTGTTGCCTTAACATTTTCTCTTAAATTTGAGCCCACTATGCTGTCTAACTTTCCTGTCTTAATCTTGCAGGTGCTACTCACTTGTCATTCTTTCTGTCTTTGGTACATATCTTTTCAATACATCCATCTCTCTGAATTTCCCAGTACAAAACCTCTGGAAAGTTCCTGTTGGTGCAGGGGAACTTATCTTTTTGAATAGTCCTGCATGAGAAAGTTGCATTCATTTTCTTTATAACATAATCCTCATCATAAAACGAAAACTCCTAGACAGATCACGAGGAAAACTTGAATCTGGAAATATTGGGTTGTTTTGTGCCTTCAAGAAAACAGATAACTCTATGTCAACAACAAAAAGCTCTATTGGATGGCTTTAGCAAAATGTCACAGACT
>NW_004567148.1:1170965-1177055 GCF_000260355.1 Condylura cristata | reverse complement strand
AACTCACGCTGAAGTGCCTTTAGCTTCTTACTTGGGCCCTTCTAAATTTTTAAGAAGAACATACATTTTATACATTTTATACATTTTCTTCTCAGAGGCCCTGTGGTTTGCAAAGCACAAACATTTTCAGGCACTTTAACAATTTTCTAATACTAACACTAATTTCAATTTTTTTTTTTTTTACATGGAGTGTACCCTAAAAAAGTTTGCCATTTTCCCCTGCACTCTAAACAAATACTTCCCTGAGCTTGAATTGCGGAACCCCTGTCTGCTGGGATGCTCCCCAGTAAAAAGTGCCCTGTAAAATCAGATGGAGATTAGAATACACCTCCCCTGGGTCGTCAGCGTAGCCCTTAGACTGGTAACAGTCTGAGAAATGGTGAATTTTGCTTATTGTTTTTCAAACTCTGAGACCCTAAATAAGGAATCTTGTGTTTCGAGTTGATTCTTTAATTACAGTCTAGTTTTTCTGCACCAAAGGGATATAAAACTTAACGCATTACAAATGCAGCTTTGCTCAGCTCGCTTTATTTCTAATTTGGAGTACCCCAGTCACTAGTGGCTTTTAGAAACGGCTGCTCCCAGGTAACACGCCTGACAGCCTCGCCATCCCCGCTCTGTTTAGCGGGACCGTTTGTTTCCGAGGCTCAGGGCCCGCAAGTCCTCTCTGGGCAGTTTTCTTCATCTGCCTTTCCCATCTCACGTTCTGCTGCCACATGCCTTCCCCGGAGTCTTCCTTGTTAGCCTTTAGTTCATTTGTTCCTGGACCTTAGTCTATTCATTTTCACCTTTTCTTATCATTGTCTGGAGTCCCTAAGTTGTTCTGTTGCCATTTCATTGAACAGATGTGAGGATGAAATGAGCCCCTCAGCCGGGCCCTGACGTGGTGCTTTAAAAATCTTCCTCTAAGATTTCCCCCTGTGGAAGCCGAGCATCCTTTTAACTGATAACAACTCTCTCTTTTCATAGTTTCTTTATAATGGATCCCTTTCTCTGTTCACTTCTATTTTCAATTATTTTGTGCCATTCTTTATTGTACTATGAGATACTGAGTAAATAATTTGATGTTATTTTATCACAGGAGTTGTGGTGATGGAATTTAGTGAAAAAGAGAGTCTTGAGCAACGTTATAAAGGTGGCTAGGTAGGGGCCTTTATTTTTCCTTCCTTTTTAAGATTTCTGTGTTGAAGCTGTGGGTCCTTTCCCTGGGTACCCAGGCCCTTCGCATCCTTTGCCCCCAGCCTCCTGCCCGTGGCTCCATCAGTCTGAATCTTTCCCTATCTCATCTTTTGCTCCACCAGCCAGTGCTTTTTCCTTCCAGCTCTACAGATTTCAAGTGCACTGTAGATAAACTAACAGGGAACAACTTATCAGTGACTGATTGCTGTTTGACAGTCTCTTTCATTTTGTACGGAGCAGATATTAATTTATTTCAGCCTGAGCTTATCTTCAAATTTTATCTAATTTTCTTTATACTTAGACTTGCTTTCAAATAGCCTTACTTTTTTCTATCACTTTATTTTAGGTTTTGAACCTAAGTGTTAAGAAAGTCAGATTGTAAACACCATTGTTTTTCTTTAAAATATTCCCAAATCTGTTTATATGAGTTAGGATTTATGTTCAGCTGTGAACATCAAATATCTAAAAGATAATGGGTTAAGTGAAGGTGCATATTATTGTCAGGGCATAGGGGAAAATTTCCCACCTCTTTGGGTTCTTCTGAGGCTGGATGAATGGATGAAATTAACATCAGATAGAATAGTAGAGATACAATTTAATGAAATGCATATGTAGAATTTACATGGTCCAAAGTAAAACAGGTTAATCCGGGGGTATATGTCCTGTACTAAGGGAACTGGGGAATCAAGGAGAGTGGAAGGGGTTTCATGTCACTAGCAGGGAGTGACTTTATCTTTACGCTGAGAATAAAGAAAAGATCACTTCAGATAAATAGGGCATGTTTACCAAAAAACATACCTGATAATACTGCCTTTTTTTTAAGGTTTATTTTTATATATATTTTTTATGCATACAAGAACTGGGGTGCAGGCCAGAGGTGCAGGAGATGAGAGGATTCACCAGAGTCAGATTAGGGAGCAGAACATGTGGATTTATGAAATGCAATGCTGAGGGGAGTTGTGGGTGAGACAGGAGAGGTCTGCCATGCCATGTGGGTCAGCATGAGTCTGGATCAGACTGAGGCCCCAGTTGCTGGAGACAGCTGGAGAACCCCAAGACTTCAACCCTTGTCTCACCAGGTATATCCCCTTCTCCATGTAGGGGAGCAAAAATCTGCCATATCAACATTAAGTTTTTGGTAAAAAGTTGATTTCTGGGAGGGGTACTGAAGGCTGGGTGGGGCTTTTGTAAAAGATGTAATTTCTTTTTTAATGTAATTTCTCTCTGTAAGGGGGTTTCTCTCCTGCTCTGGGAAGACCAAATCACCTTATCTCTTTTCACTGGAGAAGGCTTACCTCTGTATCTTGTTGCTGTGCCTTCCTTGGTTAACACCCTAACTCCCCCAACCTCTCTTGTCCTCCAAAGTTATAAAAGATGGCATCTGAAGCAATACTGATTCTCTCCTATGTCTCCAAGAGACACATATATTATTATTAAGCATTTTGGGTGCTTTTTCTTTTATTAATCTATTTTCCTTGCTTTATTATATACCAGTCTAGAAGGACCCAGAGGGATCAGGAGTGATTTCCTTTGTGTCCTAACAATTCTCTTTCTCAAGAAGAAAAAAGCATATTTACTTTTCAAGCAAATAAATCACAAAATACATTTATTGTTACAAAAGCAAGTTAAAGAAATAAAATATTTAAACACTAAAGATGTGAAAAACCTGTGTAGCTGAATTTAAAAATCAGTTTCAAAAGTATATAAAATTTTTGTTTCCTAAGCATGGAGCCCTGAATCTCCTTCCTCCCCCATAATACACATGCTGAAAATACTGATGTTACGGAGCAGGGAGAAGGCTCCCCCCCAAACCCCCAGACCTACTGGCTCTAAATAGTTTCTGCTATCTGCCACATCAAGACATAGCACTCATGAATTAAGACCTACAATGGAAAGAAACTTTAATAAAATTAGTGTGCAATACAGAAAAGGGGAAGAATATTAGTTTCCAAAGCCAACACCTGAAGTTACCTATCCCCTGTGGGTCGGCCCAAGGCAGGGCCGGTGGGGCCCAAAAGCTCATCACAAGTCTAAGGCGCCTTCTGGTGGGGACCCGTAGGAAAGGGGCCGGAGGGGTCCAGCACGTCTGGGACAGAAGGAGCAAAATCAAAATCAAGGTCAAAACTGCCATTGTCAACCTCTCCACGGGTCTCTCCCCAGAGAATGTTTCACCCAGTCCAGGACCAAGAAACCAGTGCAGCTTCTTCACATGTCTCTGCTCCACAGGCGTCCTCAGGCCTCCTTCTGGCAGCTCTTCTTCCTTCCCCAGACTCTCTCCAGTTTCTAGGCTTCCCTCTCAGCTCCCCGTCTCTGGGTAGGGCAGGGAAACTGGAATGCCCCCCTTTCCCTGAGAACCACCCTGTTACACTCAGGCCTTTCAGCAAGAATATAAATGTGCCTGGGGAAGAAGAATGGGGCTTCTGCTTATGAATTTGCCTTTCAAAAGCACAAAGGAGCTGGGCAGGGAGATGACAGGAATATGTGAACAGACTCTAAGTTGTTGCTGGATATTTGGGGTCATTAAATATTTGTCTCCTTGAGGAAGTAGTCCAGGGGCCCATACTAAGCAAAGCTGTAGGCAGGTGTGCTAGGTGGGTGTGATGTTGGCCAGGAGACCCCTATGGTTGCAGCAGCTCTGGGAAAGTGATGAAGTGAATTAAAAATCATGTAAACCAGGAAGACAGGCGCTTGGGCACAAAGCCAGCCTGGAGTTGATGGTAGGGACCAAGCTCAAAGGCTCTGCCCCCACAGTCCTGCCCAGTCTAGCCCCTTCCTGTTTCCTGGGCCCCTGGTGGGGCTGAGAAGCACCTGTCTTTCTGGACCTGTGGAAAGCAGCATTCTTGATTGATTTTCTCTTCTTTCGGAATTCTTTTAAACACAACACTAATTATACTGATAAAATGAGCCTCTTTGTGAAGCAGGGGGGCAAATAGAGTTCTAATATTCACCAGTGCCTTCCTATTCCACTAAAAAAATGGAGCAGGGCCTCCCCCATGGCCTGGGGGTTAATCTCAGTGATGTCACCCTTATAGTCTGAGTTTGATCCCCAGCCAGGGATCTGACCCACATGGCACAGCAGACCTCTCCTGTCTCACCCACTGCTCCCCTCAGCAGTGGATTATAATAGATCTGCCTTCTCTGTTCCCCACTCTGTCTCTGGTGAATATTCTCACCCCCTGAATCTCTGGCCTATACCCCAGTTCTTCTATGGGAAAAGGAATAAATAAAATCTTAAGTAAACGTGGAACAAAAGGTTTCCCATGTGAGATAGGGTTAGGAATGGTGAAGTATAGTGGTGGGGCTGATGTCTTAGGGTGTGTACCCCCAATTTCTGACTCCTCAATTCGGAGAGTTGGGTAGCATCCCGGCTTATTTTTCAGAGCTTTGAGGAGTGGGTTTCCAGATGCTGCCATTCTGTTCCCAGTTGCCTTTGGGGCTCTGTAGGCCCAGCTGTGAGCTACCAGGCTAGGATGACACTCTCTTCCTTGGGAAACTTGGAAAATTTTCTCCACAGAATTGCAACTCAAACAAGGAATCTACTGGGCAAAATCTTTGTTATTAGGCTCTGTTGAGCTGCTTTATCCTTACTTTTATGACCCATTAGTGCATTATTAAAGTTTATTCTGTCAAACCAAAAACAAACTAACACATAGTTTTTAGGATAACTGCATTTTTTTTTTTAATCAAAAGCTCTGAAGTTGAATATTAGCAACTATGATTTTCCTCTGGAAAAGCAGGTTGGGTTATTTATCAGCTGCTGTGAACAGCATTGAGTTGGACAGAGATTTACACATTGCTTGGTCTTCAGGAGAACTGTAATACTAAAAATATTATAAGGAAGATGGAAAGATGTTCATTATAATCAGGAAATACACAAAATTCAGAAAGTGAAAGTATGACTGTCACAATGAAGTGAATTGTAGTAGCATAGATTACAACAAGCTACCTCAAAGGAGGACTTTTCGGGGGGCTCCACTGTATTTTTTTCTGTATCCCTAGAGGTCCAGAAAAAGGCTTGGCACTAAACACTTCAGTAAACATTTGTCAAATAACTGAGAGGAATAGTGTTTGTCTCCAAAACGGCTAAGATCAAAATACTTATTTCAACAAGCTTGCCATTTCTCAAACTATTTTTTGGAAGCTGCTTTCTTTGACCATTTTATCTGAGATGTCTATCATTCATTCTTTAATTTTTGGGTCAAATCAATATACTCTGAAGGAGCGAGTTTCTTTCTGTTATTTATCAGGTATGGATTCAAATAACTTTCTCAGTTCATTCTCAAAGGGTGAATTTACCATTCTTGAAGTTATTAAAAGAATGCCATGGGCTCTGAAAGCAATTCTCCAAGAGGCCTGCCAAAATGTTTGCATTAATAAGAGCTTCATTGGAAATAGTGTCTAACTTCCCGAGATGAATACCTTGAAGGGAATAGAATGCATCTGATTTATTCTTGTATGTTTGATAAAAAAAAATCAATTCCATTACTCATATTTACATTATACTACTGGAAAGAGCTTAAGTGCTTTTGATTGAGTAAAGAAAGATGCATGTGAATTGTTTGTTCTTCACTACCACTCTTGCGAAGGTTTTAAGCTTGCTGTGAATAGGGATTATTTCTTCCTTATTGACTCTACTTCAGTTCTCTATTATTTTATTCACTTTTGTTAACTACCAGAAGTTCCAAAATCTTTCACTTTCTCTTGTTTTACTATTCACAAAAATAACAAATAATTAATTATGAAATTCATATGATACAGAATTATATAAAAGACAATTTTACAGTATATTTGGAATAAAAATATTTAACATTTTTAATCACAACCCAAATTCCACTATAATGAAAGCAGAGGGATTTACCCCTCAAGTATTTCTGTATGGAATTAATTCTCATTTATGATAATGTGCTTAAA
>NW_004567148.1:1169726-1170735 GCF_000260355.1 Condylura cristata | reverse complement strand
GGGCCCATTTTTAAACTTTCCTTCTTGCTGATACCTTAGAAGTTCCCTGGGGCCCATTTTTAAACTTTCCTTCTTGCTGATACCTTAGAAGTTCCTTGGGGCCCATTTTTTAACTTTCCTTTTCCACCCCACAAAAAAGAGCACCCTTTTTGTTTGTTTGTTTGTTTTTTTCCTCTGTATTTTTTCATGAAAGCAGGCATATATAAACACTGTGGATCTGGGGTTTCTCTGGGGGCCTAAGGGTTGAGTTTCAGTGCAATCACAACTATGGATTGAGTTTGATCCTCATCCAGGGAGCTGACACACATGGTGTAGCCGATAGCTCCTGTCTTTCTTACTGTTCCACTCAACGGTGGATTTCAGTAGATCTGCCTGTTCCGTTCCCACTCTGTCTCTGGTGAAACCTCTTACGTCCTGCTCACATTTCTGGTGTACACCGCAGATCTTCTGTGCATACGTAAATAGATAAGGAAGCAACAATCAAATCTTTAAAAAAAAACCCAAAACTGTAGATTAGTTTTCCTTATTTTTGAACTTTACAGAATTATGCATATGGTGTTTCGCATGTATGTTAGTTTTCTTCATTGCTTAGAATTCCCTTGCATTAATATACCATAATTAATTTTTCTCCTGCTAGAACATTTGAGCAGTTCCCAAATTTTGGCTATTTTGGCCAGTGTTGCTTTGACCATGCTTTCTGGGTGTACATGTGTACATATTCTTATTGGTATACATCTGGCAGTGGAATTACTAGGTCAGAGGGTATTTAGTTGACACTGTAACACCGCAAGTTTCTGTTATACTATAATTTTGCCAATAGTGGGTATTTTCACTCTTTAATATTTTTGTGTCTTAGGAGGTGTGTAATCCCTCAATTTTGCTCTTCCTTTTAAGGATGTTTTGGCTCTTCTAGACACTCTCTATATATTTAAAAATTTTTTTTAAAGATTTGTTTATTTATGCATACAGAACTGGGGTACAGGCCAGAGGTGCAGGTGCAGGGGCAGGG
>NW_004567148.1:1159743-1169626 GCF_000260355.1 Condylura cristata | reverse complement strand
GTTTTTTAAGGCTTTATTTATTTATGCATACAAACTGAGGTACAGGCCAGAGGTGCGGGGAATGAGAGGACTATCAGAGACAGAGTGGGGAGCAGAGCAGGCAGACTGATGAAGTACACTGCTGAGGCGAGCAGCGGGCGGGTCAGGAGAGGTCTGCCGCGCCATGTGGGTCACCTCCAGGGTTGGGATCGAACTCATGCTGAAGTGGCTTTAGCTTCTTAGTGTGTGCTTTAAACCACTTTATTTTAGAAGCTGTCAATTTCTACAAATATGTTAGAATTTTGACTGGTAATGCACTGAATCTCTACATCAATTTGATGGAGAATTAACATCTGTTATATATGTTTCTTTTATATGTCATGAATCATATTTTTCATTGTTATTTTAAATTCTATTAATCATTATAAATATTGATTATTTATATTGAGATATAATTCATATAACTTAAAGTTTCCCATTTTAAGGTGTACAATTCAATGGTTTTTAATAAGATCATAAGGGTTGTACAAATAACTATCACCACTCTCCGCTTTCATAATATTTTTTGTCATCGCTAAAAGAAAACTCAATACTTGTTAGGTGTCATAAATGACTTTCAAAGAGTATAAATACTAAAAAGTGTTATGCATTTACTAATGTAGGCATCTCTGTTAGTATTCTTATTTTTGTAAGTTCATATTTTTCTCTGATGTTATTTATCAGTTTGAAGCATATCCTTTAATATTTTGGGGGTCCATTCATGATTTATGCAGGCATTTTGTCTGTGAAATCTTATTTACCCCTAATACTTGATAATCATTTTCACTGGATATAGAATTTTGAATTAATAATTTCCTTTTCTTTATTATTTAAAAATTATTTATTTATGCATACAAAAAATGGGGCATAGTCCAGAGTGGAGATGTGTTGAGGAGTGAGAAGATTCACCAGACACAGAGTGGGGGGCAGAACAGAAAGATGCACTGAAATACACTGCTTAGGGGAAAAGCAGGCAAGACAGTAGAGGTCTGCTGTACAATGTAGGTCACCTCCCTGGCCTCCTGGGATTAAACTTGTGCTGCAGTGGCTGGTGTAGCTTGATAGCACTGTCTTTAAACACTGGCCACCAGGAAGGCTTCCTTTTGTAGTTTTAAAGATATTACTCCAGAATTTGTCATTATTTCCATTAAACAACCCACATTTATTATTTCTTTTCCTTTGTTTTGTATATAATGTCTTTTAAAATCTGTTTTTTTTTTTTTAATTATTTCTTGGGCCCTCACTGGTGGTGCAGTGGGTTAAAATACAGTACTAAGAAGCTAAAGCCACTTCAGCATGAGTTCCATCCCCATCCCAGAGGTTACCCACATGGCACGGCAGAGTTCTCCTGACCTGCCGGCTGCTCCCCTCAGCAGTGTCCTTCATCAGTTGGCCTGTTCTGCTCCCTACTCTGTCTCTGGTGAATCCTTTCACTGTCCCTGCACCTCTGGCCTACAACCCAGCTCTGTATGCATAAATAAATAAATCTTAAAAAAAAAAAAAAGATAATCTCTTTATGACTGGTTTCAAGCAATTTGATTAAAATATGGATTGACATAGTTTTCATTGTTTTGGCATTTAAGCTTCCTTGAACTTCTTGGATTTGTGTGTTTATACTTTTTATCAATTTTTGAAACTATTTGACTATAATTCAAATATTTTTTTTCTCTCCCTTATCCTGTCTTTCATTTTCTTTTGGATTCCAGTTACATATTTATTAATCTGCTGGAAATTGTTCCACAAATATTGATGCTCATTAATTTTTTTTTAAAGATTTATTTATTTGTGCATACAGAACTGGGCTGGGGCACAGGTTAAAGGTGCAGGGGCGGTTAGAGGCTTCACCAGAGACAGTGGGCAGCAGAACAGGCAGATCGATGAAGTACACTGCTGACGGGGAGCAGCGGGCGGGTCAGGAGAGGTCTGCCACACCATGTGGGTCACTTCCAGGGCTGGGGATGGAACTCATGCTGAAGTGGCTGTAGCTTCTTAGGGCTGTGCTTTAGCTCTCTGTACCACCAGGGAGGGCCAAACATTTTAGAATATTATATTCTAATATTAATATTAGGATTTATCCCAATCAATTTTTTATACTACCTTACCTAAACTTCTGTTTATCTCAAGATGTTCCTGTAAGACATAGTAATTTTAATCCCTAGAATTCAACTTAAGGCTTTAAGTTATATGTTTGTATCAATTTTTTTGAACATATGGAACAATTATATAATTACTTGTTATACCTATCTACTACTGTTATATGATAAATAAGTCATATATTTGAAACTCTAGAAGACATTACTCACTGACAATAAGTGTTCACTTAGATTCACCTATTTGCTTTTTTGGGGGGCAGTTTTCTATTTATTTTTTGATTTTTTTGTAGCTTAAAAATCCTACAAGTTTTTTGGGCCCTCCCTGGTGGCACAGCGAGTTAAATAGCACAGCACAAAAAAAACTTAAGCCACTTCTGCATGAGTTCGATCCCTGCCTGCCCCGGAGAAGATCCATATGGCATGGCAGACCTCTCCTGACCCGCCCGCTGCTCCCCTCAGCAGTGTACTTTGTTGATCTGCCTGTTCTGCTTCCCACTCTGTCTCTGGAGAATCCTCTCACCCTCTACATCTCTGGCCTGTACCCCAGTTCTGTACGAATAAATAAATAAATCTTTAAAAAAAAATCCTACAAGTTTTTAATTTTGTTATTGGTTGAATGTATTAACCACTTTCTCTAAAAAATATTACTGAAGGGCCTCCTGGTGATACAAGGGTTAAGTCACAGTGCTATTAAACTATTGTCAGCCATTGCAGCCTGAATTCAAACCCCAGCCCGAAAACTGACCCACATGGCACAATAGAACTCTCCTGTCTCATCTGCTACTCCCCTCAGGAGTGTATTTCAGTAGATTTCTGGTTCTGTTCTCTACTCTGTCTCTGGAAAATCCTCTCAAACCCCACCCTCCTCCTCAGACACATACCTCTGTCCTGTTCTTGTATGCAAGAAAAGTAAAATGAATTTTAAAAAATATTGAAAAATAAAGTATAAAATATTACTGGAGACAAGGCGGTGACAGAGTCAGTGTCTTGCTTCACTTCCAACTAGTCAAAAGAAGACAACACTGAGAGAATTCGATGCCATGGAATAAAACTGAAGCCCCCTCTGTATCATAACATTTAGGATACACCAAAGAGATTCATGCGTCACTGGACAGAGGTGATTGGAAAGAAACATGTGGAAGAGGCAATCCATGGTAGTGAAGCAAATGATATCACCTCTGGTTCAGTCAGGAGCACTGAGGTGAAGACAGCAGAGACAGTAGGGAGGCAAAGCCCATAGAGAGGAGTTGGGGTGCTTCACATGGACAGTGATCCAAGTAAGGAGGATAACAGAGAAGACACTCTAGACTACACTCTCCTTCCCATACCTCTCAGAATTACAACTGTTGTCACGAAGTGTATTGACAGTTAATGCGCTGTAGTTTCAGATTTGGGTCTCAGGGAAAAAGAACATTAGTGGTACCACATATATGAATCAGATCCTCCTACTATCTCAGTATATTCACAATAGTGTTAGACCTTCCACAATCCTTCACCACCCTACTGATAAAACAAATGCAAATGTAGTCTTTAGGACTTATAGAAGCCAGCAAAGACCAAAAACAAAATCAAATAAAGCCACAGGAACTCTGCTGGAAAAGTACAAGATAAGGAATTCAACTCTTCAAGTTGTAGATTCTGATTAAAAAATAAGCAAACAAACCAGAGGAATTTTAAGTACTAAAGATTGGTAAAGATATAACAATGACACCTTCAAGGGAACATGCTATCACAAGAAAAGAATAACTCTTTAAGATTGAAAAGATGTGGAAGGTTATATTTTCCAGTCATATCAATTCAGACTTTTCTTTAATAAAGAGACAAAATAAAGGTAGAAGAAAACTCATAAAAAAAAAGTCATAGTGATGCAAGAGAACTTAGAGTAACTTATCAAAAAGATTCAATAAGATTCAGAAAAACAAATGAATGAGCTCAGAAAAGTAATTGAAGTTGTAAATAAGTTACAGCGATATCATTATATGAAGAACTCAATAAATGAGATCAAGTGTTTTATAGAAAGCTGAGAAAGCAAATTAGACCAATGGAGAAATAGATTTGTATGCATAAAGATAGTAATATACAGGTGACTCAGCTGAAAGAAGAGAGAGAAATGAGATACAAACATATGAAGAAACATTCTGAGAACTATTCAACTCTATTAGGAAAGACAGTGTTAACTACAATGGGTATCCCAGAAGGGGAAGAGATAGATATAAACAGAACTTATTCAAAGAAATAATAGCAGAAAATGTCCTAAACCTGAGGAAGGAATGTAATATACAAATCCATGAAGTTAATAGACTACCTGGTTATCTAAATGCAAAGAGAAGATCACCAAGACACATTGTAATAAAACTAACAAGAATTTAAGACACAGAAAGAATATTGAAAGTAACTATGGGAAAAAAGCATGTAATTTATAAAGGTACTTCCTTCAGGTTTTCATCAGATTTCTCAGCAGAAACTGTCTAACCCAGGAGAGTATGCAATATTCAAAACCCTCAAATATCCCAAACCTAATATGCCAGCCACGAATATTATACCCTCTCTTTTAGGACTCTCTTTTAGTTATGAGGGAAAAACTTAAAAAGGAAGGAAAACTTCTAAATACATGGAATCTAGGAAGGCAACACCAAATGTCTCCAAAACGCTTATAAAAAACTATTAGAAATAATATGATTAAGGTAAAATTGCAGGCTACAAAATCAATATGCAAACATATATTGTTTCTACATGCACATAAGCTAACAGAAAAAGAAGTCAGTAATGGCACTGGGTGATTTGGTGGTAGGAAACCCAAGGGGATTGCAACTGAGATGGAAAAATGCACAAAAATATGTAAAGATAAACTATTATAAAATTAAAAAAAATCAAGAAACTGCCCCACTTATGATTCCACCAAAAGTAATTAAGTACTTTGGAATAAATTTAACAACAGCAAAAAGACTTATAGACTGAAAATTATAAACTTTTTAAAAAAAGTTTATTTATTTAAGCATACAGAACTGGGGTATAGGCCAGCCCAGAGATGTGGAGAGGTGAGAGGATTTGCCAGAGACAGAGTGGGGAGCAGAACAGGCAGATTGATGGAGTAGTGGGCGAGAGAGGAAAGGGTTACTGCTCCATGTGGGCCAACTCTTGGGCCAGGGATCGAATTCACAATGAAGCGCTTCAGTTGAAAGAAATAGAAGACAGGTCCATCTCTGGTGGTGCACTGGGTTAAAGCACAGCACTAAGAAGCTAAAGACACTGCATCACGAGTTCGACCCCCACCCTGGAGGTGATCCACAATGCATACCAGACCTCTCCTGACCTGCGCACTGCTCCCCTCAGCAGTGTACTCCGTCAGTCTGCCTGTTCTGCTCCCCACTCTGTCTCTGGTTAAGCCTCTCCCTGCCCCTGCACCTCTGGCCTGTACCTCTGGCCTGTACCCCTGTTCTGTATTCATAAATAAATAAATCTTAAAAAAAAAAAGAAAGAGAAGACAAAAAAGATGGAGATTTTTCATTCACAAGGATTAGAAGAACTAACTGCATTGAGGTGGCTATGTTATACAGATTCAGTGCATTCCAATTTCAATGGTAATCTTCAGAGAAATAGAATAAAAAAATCATGAAATTTAATTGGAACTACAAAAGATCCTGACAGCAAAGACACTCCCGAGAAAAAGGAATAAAAGTGGAGGTATCATACTCCAAAATCAAGTGTAAAAGGAGCTGATGGTTCTAGGAGGGGATCTTTCCTGGTGTTTTCTTGGCAATTCTCAACTGCCATTGCATCACTTTAAGTCACATGATGGTTTTCTTGCCATGAACCTTCACATTATCTTCCCTGTACTATGTCTGTATCTATGTTCAACTTCTTCCTTTTTATAAGGATATGAGTCATTTTGGATGTTACCTTAATGGCCTCATTTTAATTTGATTATCTCTATAAAGAAATCATTTCCAATTAAGGTCACAATATGAAGTGCTGAGAGGGTTGGAACTTCAACATATGAGTTCATTGGGGGAAAATCAACTAATAACAGCGGTACCCAAATTTCTTGGTGGAATGCTATTCATTATAGCAGTAGCCATTGGCTGCGATTGATATTCCTGCATGAAACACATAATGTTACCAGAGTGTGGCAGAGTCCTGGAAATAGTCATGATTGTTTGTATGGTTGAAGAGGTTCTACGCTGAGAGCACAACCAAAATTAATTTTCACAATTTTCACAATTTCACAATTTCCAGGATTTAACAGAATTATTTCATCTTTGTTCTAATTTAGTTTTATCTCTCTTTCAAGATTTTATTTACTTTTGAGTAGAACTGGGGTGTAGGCCAGAGGTGTGGGGGCTGAGAGGATTCACCAGAGACAGCAGGGGAGTAGAATAAGTGGATTGAGTGAAGTCCACTGCTGTGGGAAAGACAAGAGAGTTCTGCTGTGCCCTTTGTGGGTCACCTCTCTGGTTGAAGATTGAACTCAGCCCGCAGTGGTGATAGCACTGCTTAACCCCTCGGCCACCAGGGAGGCTCAGTTTTATTTTATTTTATTTTTTTTAAAGATTTGTTTATTTATGCATACAGAACTGGGGTATAGGCCAGAGGTGCAGGGGCAGTGAGAAGATTCACCAGAGACAGAGTGGGGAGCAGAACAGGCAGATTGACAAAGTATATTGCTGAGGGAGCAGCAGGCGGGTCAGGAGAGGTCTGCTGCACCATGTGGATCACCCCAGGGGCTGGGAATAGAACTCGCACTGAAGTGACTGTGGTTAGCTTGCAGTGCTGCCCTCTAACCCATTGCACCACCAGGGAGGGCCCCCCGTTTTATTTTAAAGGGATTTTGAGGTATTGTGAATGGCTCATTAAATTTTTCCATACCTTTCATTGTTAGTACAACAATGCAGATAAGATCAAGATCTGAACACATTGGAACATTTCCAGAGCAAGTGTTAATTTGTTTGTTTGTTTTTCACAAATCTGGAAAGTTTTGAGCTTATGAAGGGAGACTCAAGTTCTGTGGTATTGACTTTTTGGTATCACAAATTATAGGTCAACTGAAATTTATGAGCTCCAATTCAACATGCTTCATGTGTGATTTGAGTTTGGAAATGAACAGAGGCAGTAGGTGAATTATGAGGTAAGGAATAGTATTCACTAGGCATTTATGAGATTTCTTGGTCAGCAGATTAGTTGATTCATGGTTAAAAAAGAACTTATTAGACTGTGTTTTATGAAGGATTAGCTTTTTATTGCTTATATGAAATAGGAATAATCTACTTTTATCATTAGTGCAGAACAAATGTGCTAAGCCTTGAAAAGGAACGATGAACACTGTCATTAAGACTGGGTTCATTTGGTGCCATTTGGGAAAGTGTTTTAGGTGATTACTCAGATACCTGGGTGAAGCCAGCCAACTACTTGCTGTTTAGTTTTACTTAAAAAGAATATTTTTAAGTAAATATTGTTTCTTTTTAAAGGGAATCATGACAGAAAGGCAGAGTCGCCTGAGTAAAATAGTGTGCTGTTGTCTCTCATCCTGCAGGCGGCTTGTCATGGGCAGTCAACTCACTAGAAATATTTGGTTGGTAGCAGTGGAGACTGCACAGTGGGGAAACATGCACAATAGACTCACAGTCCTAAGTCCAAATGTCAGTGCATCTCTGGGCTCCCTTGAGCAAAACTCTTCATAGGAGTATCTCAGATTTCTCCCTGCACAGCTGTTGTCAATGATATTGTGACAGGGTGATCCTCAGGGAAGGGGGAGGGGTTCTCTGCCCCACCCAAGAGAGGGTGGAGCTGAGCAAGAGGTGAAATGCCAGCAGACTGAGGAAGGAAGGGAGGAGAGGGTGCCTCGAAGACCTGGAGGAGTCACATGGAACAGAGACACATAAAGAAGCTATGCTTGCTTCCTGGCCTTGAACTTGTGCCAGGGACTTGGGGCACATGGCAGGAGACAAAAGAGTGAGTGAAAGATCCATGGGGAGGCTGAAAATGGCAGCCTTTGTCTTGATTGGATTTTGCTCTTTTCCTTCAAGACTAGTCTGGCCACCCTTTCTCCTTTCCTATGGGTCCCCAACAGGAGGTGCCTTAGACTGTGACAGGCTTCATGCCTTCGCTTCCCAGCTTTGGTCTAACCTTGTTTGTCTGGGCATTTGCTCATGTTCATTTTGGGTATTTCATGAGAAAACTATTTTATCTCTCCTTTCTCTTTTCTTCTCTTCATTGCCCACTAATTGTATTAAAATTATTTTCTATTAAGTCTTACACACTAGAGTATGTTTTGTCTTTATTCAGCAGATGGTAGAGCAGGCAGGTTTGGGGGTTCCAGGGTATCCTTCACCCTGCCATGTAACAAAATCTCTCATAGGTTTATGAGGGCATAAATATCCCAAAATCATGTAGTCAGGTGCTGAGCTTCTTAGTCTGGAGAGCTCCATTCGGTTTATTAAGTTACCTAGAGTTGGAAGAACCATCATTTCCCTTCCCTTTTTACTTTCATCTGGGCCTAGTTTATAAGGGCCAGTGATGGGTCTTTGTTGGCTGTTCCGATGTTAACAGAGAGGTATTAAGTTTGCCAATCTTGGCACAACCAGGGTGTTTGAGAATATGAGCTCACAGATCCTTGCTAAATTCACAAAAATCTGTAACTCTGATTGGAAAATTTAATTGACAGTAACGGGTGCTCAAAGTGTTGACTGAAGCCATCTATTTGGAACAAATTATTCTCTTATAATTAAGAGGAACTAGGCCTCAGTAAATTTCAGGAACAAACTTTTCAGAGGTTGCATCTTGCCATAGGTCATGGCATCAAAATGAAAGCACTGCCTGCTTGGTGGCTCTCACGCTGTATGCTGTGGTTCCCCTCAGCTTTGCTATAAACGCATGCACACTTGTTTCATTGCTGTACTCTCAGACATCTATCTTTGACTTTAAGCTGTGTGTATCAGCAGTGCTGGGCGATTGTAACCATCTGTACTCGTCTCCATGTCACAATAAAGAAATACTATTGAATGCCAAACAATTAATTGCTTAGTAACATAGGATTTTCAAGCAAGCTGCTGCTTTTCGGGATCAGGGAAAAGAAAACCCACCCATGCACTTGGCCTATGATTAGGATAGAATTTTGCTATCCATAGCTCTTCTTTACAGCAATGGGTGCCAGCAGGTTTATAACTCCACCTCTAGATTTATTGCTCCAAGAAATAATATTTCAATTGTAGCTATCTCAGTGCGATATCTCTATAAAGATTCTCTTTTACCTTGTGCTTTGAAACATGCTGTCAATGAACCAACTTTTATGGCCACGCGGTCAATAATGTAGACTGCAGTGGTGCATACATCAGTTGTTTCTTTTCAAGTGAAAGACGGAATGAAAACAATGAAGTCCTTAGAAAGCATCCCAATATCTACGCTCAAGAATTTTGAAAAATCTATATGTGGCCAGAAAGTATTTAAAGTAATATGGAATATCTTTTGGGGTAGTCCAGGGACTTTCCACCCAAAGAGAGTAGCACAATGCCGAACAGTCTTTGAATTGTCCTGGCAATCTCTGGAAGTCTTAACTTAGATATATTGAGCAAATGAGCACCACCTTTGTAACAGGGTGTAAAAGGGAAGGTTCCAGGTTCTCTGTGCCACCCAGAAGGAGGGTGGAGCTGAGTGGAGAAGAGAGGAATTGGAGAGGAGACTGAGGAAGAAGGAAGCAGGATTGAGAGCTTGAAGGAGACCTGAGGGAGGCCCATGGAGCAGAGACATGTGAAGAAACTGTACTTGCTTCTTCTTGG
>NW_004567148.1:1149711-1159178 GCF_000260355.1 Condylura cristata | reverse complement strand
TTCTTAAATAGTTTTAATGATTGCAAAAGACACTTAGAATTATTGCTGTTCTTCTGAGGCCTGTCTGAGGAGAGAATGGTTTTCCTGATTCCTAATGCTGCAGCAGTAAGAACAATATTTACACACATGAGACTCCATTCCTCAGTTTCAAAGCACTTTCCAAATATCAATTAATTGCTTTGAATGGGAGGCGCTGCAGCTGCTGGTGGAAGAGAGCACAGTGATTGGCTCATTATCTCTTACAGCTGTTGAAAAATGCTTCTCAAAGAATTAATTACAGGTTTTCATATATATTTAAGGAAGAAAGGATCAGGGTGAAGGCTACTAAGTGTCTTTTTAACAACTGACTCTGTATTCTGTTTTGAGAACAGGAGTTTTATTGCAATTTATTTATAATTTATTACAATTATCCTTCCTTGGACAAAAAAGAAGTGCTCTAATTCCCCCTCATCAAGAAAATGCAAGATAGTAAATCCTCTTTATAAAAATTTCAGTCTGAATACTTTTCAATTTTGGGCTATTTAGAATTTTATCTATAGTAGAACTGCTCTGGACTTTGCTACACTGTAGCCTCCTTTAATGTCTGATCCAACGTTGGCTTTGTCCAACTTTAATTATGCATGAAAACAGAACAAGCAGACAATAATTAATAGTTCTTCTTGCACTATTTTCAATGGCATTATCACCATATGTTCTCACCACCCCCAAACTATCCCAACCATCTTCCCTGTCACTGGGAAGAAATAGAGGCAGCCTCAGCCATGGAAATGCATCTCTTTCTTTTTATTTTCTTTTCCACTTTTTTCTTTCCTTCTCTTCTTTTTCATAATGTGAATCTCCTGCTTGGGCAGATAAGCTGCTAATTCTATTAATTTTCTTATCCAAATCAGCAAGGTAAGTGAAGCTTCCCATTTAGTGATTTATTATCCTGAGCCAGCTAAGCGGAGTGCCCCTTTCATATTCTGTAATTGGCACTGGAGGGGAAGAGACTTTCAGGGGAGATGCACTCAGCTAACCGTTTCCATTTCAATCGACTATTGAGCAAACAAATGGAGTGTCCTTTCATTGGCTTAAATCATTTAAAATGATAAAGCCCGCAATTCTGCATTTGAATATCTGCCATTAGATAGCAGTGCTCAGGATGCTGACCCCTAAGACATTAAAATATGGTCATAATAACATCCCTCTATAGGATTTTGTCATCAATAAAACATCCAAGTGGGATATGTTAATTGACATGCAAAGGCCAAAATTGATCACACATGTAATCTGAACCTTATTATTACACCATCCCCCTAGCCCCTGGAATAAATATCTTTGCATGCTGAGTGTTGGATTCTTTTGTATATGAAAGGAGATTGCTTATATAGTACAGTCCCATAGGTGTGCATTGAAATAGGAGCTAATATGAAAGGCCAGCATCAGTTGGAAAGGAGCTTCAGTGAGTGTGGAGGTGAATGCCTGGGCTAAGAGGACCTGATTCAGATCTAGATGTAGAAGGGAGACTAGATTTTGGTGGAAAAGTGGTTACGACTTTGTTACTGTGTTCACTGCAAATAAAGCCTCAGTGATAGTTAGATAAGTAATTTATTAGATAAAGGGAGGGTTTGAATCTGGGAAGTTGTCTTGTTACTGGGCAAGGTGAAGGCTACCATACTGATGTTGTTTTATTGTGCAGGGCCCTTGTGCTCACTCTGGGAAAGGTTTTGCAAGGTTCAGGCAAAGCCAAACATAGGCACACCCAAGGAGCTGCTACCCCCAACAGAAGCAGATATTCGGGAGCGATAACTTCATGACTTGTTTGCCGCCACCCACCGGTGACACAAACCTGGGCAGGAAACTAAGCTCCAGTTCCTTGTCAAAATTTTCCACTTGGCCTATTCTCACCCCCACGAGGCCTATAAAAACCCCTCTTGCCCTTCCTTCAGTGCGACTTCTCTGACCTCCACTCTCTCTGGGTCAGTGAACCTCACCCAGGAGCTCAGAAATGAATCCGCTTTTGGTTTTAGTGGCCGCACTATCTCTGCTTCCTCCTTGCTGCGCCACTTTTCAGGTTTCACCAGAGCTCCCCTATCAGCAGCATGCGAGTTGCCAGGCAAGTTTCTCCAGGAGACTCAGTTATATTTAAAGAGCAGGTTTATTAGGGAAAAGGACAGAGGAGGAAAGGACACTTGCATAGACACAAATGGGCAGGAAGAGCTGCCCCAAAAGGGACAGGTTTGCTGAGGCTGGCATGGTTGTGGGCTGGCGGCCTTAGGAGAGAGTCCCTTCGGCTGAGGGAGGTCAGTGCAGAGAGTCTGGGCATGGTACAGGTCACAGGCAGGCAGGAGGCTGCTGCCTGGCAGGAGAGAGTGCGTGGAAAGAAGCACCTGCATGGTCACAGGTGGGCAGAGGAACAGCTACCCCGTGCTGGTGCAGAGACTGCCCTGATAACCTCCTTTTCTCTTTGGGAGGGCCCCACTCCTTTGTGGAGTAGTCTGTTTGCTGCTGATTTTAGAGAACCATGTGAAATCTCACAATGGGCCCAATCTCTGTACCTTTACCCTTGGTCTGTGTTTCTGACACTCCCTATAGCAGTCTGATATAGGAGTCTCTAAAAATGGGTTAATGGTCATGTTAAATCCTTCTGCCCCCACCTCCTTGCATGAGTCAGGTTTTAACCTTATGATGTCTCCTTCAGGTCTCCTATTTTTTTCCCCATCAATAGGACCCTGAAAACTGCCTGCTCTAAGTGGGTTCTGCCATCCACCGCATCAACATTAAACATACCCTAGTGCATAAGATCTTTAATGGGAAGGAACTTTAATACAATTAGTGTGCAATAAAGACAAGAGAAGGGAAAGAATAGATTAAAGTTTCCCAATTAAGCACCATCCCCTCTTGGGTAAATGTCCTGCCAAACAGAGTTGGCCCAAAGCAGGGCCACTGAGGTCCAAAAGCCGCCACAGTGTAAGGCACCTCCTGGTGGGGACCCAGAGGAAAGGGGCAGAAGGGGTCCGGCAAGTCTGGAAGGAAAAGAGCAAAATCAAAATCAAGATGAAGGCTGCCATTGTCAGTTTCGCTATGGGTCTCTCACCAGTGTCTCCTTCCACGTCCCCCACGTCCCTGGTGCCATCCAAGGCCGAGAAGCAAGTGCAACTTCTTCCCATGTCTCTGCTCCATGGGCCTCCCCCAGGTCTCCTTCCGGCTCCCCAGCCTCCTTCCTTCCTCCCCCAGTCTCCTCTCCAGCTTCTCCTCCTCCCTGCTCAGCTCCACCTTCTCTTGGGTAAAGCAGGGAACCTGGAACCTCCCCTTCCCCTAGGGGCCTTAAGTCTGACAGATTTTACTCTGTGAGAGCTATTCAACTAAAGTTTGACTTTAGTTTATGAAGGTAGGAACAGTGAATCATCAACATTATGAATATAATTATTCTGGACAGGAAGGTCTTGTAGCTCTACATTTCTAAATTATACTGACCTAAATATTTGCTGATGCTAGAGAGAGGCAATGAAGGATTTAATTTTTTCCTTGCTAATAAATGCACCACAGAGATGCAAAAGCTGGGCCCACTGTTACCTCTATCTATCTGAAAAGACTGACTTTACCTTTAGGCAACAGAGTCCTTCACACAGGATGGAGCCTGTGAAGATGACTTTGCTCTCTTGCCTGCTGGTCCATGGGCAGAGCGCCCAGGGCATTTTACAATATGTTTACAAATGTCACGTCAGAAACCTACAAAATCTTCTCTGTCCTGAAGGTTACTCTTGGTAAAATAGAAGCATGAATTGTAAGCATCTGTTTATTACCACAACATTTCCTTAAACCTATATTTTATGTAATAATTGCTATCTCCTAGTAATGATTGCAAATAATTATATATATACCGTGTTTTTATTGGGACAGAGGAGAAATTATTCCTCTCCTCTGTAGTTTTTCTCAGGCTAGTTCAGCAAACAAATCAACATCAGGCAGACTAGTAGGAGAAAAAGAACAATTTAAATTACATATGCATGAAGCATTTACAATGCTGTAAATTATAGTGTAAACAGGGCAGACTGAGTGCTTTATACTGAGATAAGAATGGGCTAGGAGCCTGAGACACTAAGGACAGAGAAGGGGACCTTAAGTGACCAGAAGAGGGTCACTCCTACGAGAAAACTCCATAGATGTAGTAACCTATATAGCTGCTTATAGATAAGCTTTTCTGATAAAAGGTTATGACATCTCATGAAAGGAAGATGGGGTATAATTTTCCCTGCCCTCCCTTCATAGAGGATGGAGCTGAAAGGCCAGATGAGGGTATATAAAATGGAAGATAGGTGGGTTCTAGAGAAAGAAAGAAAGACACTTGCTTCTATAGCCCAACTTGCACCCTGGTACTGCTGGACACAGACCTGGAAGGAGAGACATGGGAGGGCAGGCTGACAATGGAAACTTTACCTTTATTTGGTATCTCCTTTTGACCCAGATTTCTGGGGCCTGCTTCAGAAGAGTGCCCTACAAGAAGTTGCCTTAGACTTGTGTCAGGCTTGCAGGCCTCAGTGGCTCCCTTTAGGCCAACCCCATTTGGCTGAACATTTACCCACAAGGGGATGTATAACTTTGGGTGTTTAATTGGAAAGAGTATCTCTCTCTATGTACACTAATCCTATTGAAGATTTTTCACACTAAAAGTCTCCTTTACCTTTGTACATATGGATGACCCTCTAGAGCATGCAACCTTGGAGGCCCCTAGGTACTCCTCAGTTATGCATGAGTAGATCACTTAACTCTGGGTAACTATTTTTCTAGGCAGTTAGGGTAACAGTCCTCAGGGCCTTGACTGATATTAACTCTTAATGCCATGTGTTGGAAAAACCCTGTTCTGGTTATCTTGGGGAGTACTAGCTGAACATTGTTTTTCAATGAAAGAGTAAGTAGTTAATATCCATCTTTGCAAAGATGATGCTTAGTAAGAATTGAGGTATTAATACTTGGAGGTTCTGGGGGTGTTGCCTGAAATAGAATGACAGTTAGACAAAGAGCTCACTAGATAATCAAAGTGAGAACTCAAACCTGGGAAGTGTCTTACCAGTCTTACTCTGTGGGAAATATTCCAACATATACAAATTTGAATTTATACAGGTAGGAAGAGTGAGTCATTGACATTAAAAATGATAGGGGAGCTTCTGGTCCTAAGTTGTTTTGACCTGAAGGGATCTAGACATTATCTGTGCTCAGAAGAAGGCAAATTTAATCTCATCTTTATGCATTATAGAGATACACAAACAGGGTATCCATTGTTCAATCTTCTGTACTGTTTCCTTAGTCATTAGTTGGAGGTTGGAAAGACAGATCACCTGAAGCCAGGACTTTATAAAATTTCAACGCTATTCAAATGGTGTTACTCCTTGTCTGCCAGAACAGAGAAGGTTGTTCCAGAGCATATCCCAGCCTGTTCACAGAGGTTAAGTAACTTGTCTGATTTAATTGGGTTAGAATGTGTTTAAGATGGAACTTGAATTCAGAACCATGAGATATGAAACTTTTCTCTAATCACTGAACCCTTCTTTTTCTAGATGTATGTTGTCTGAAGAAATAGCACTTCAGGCCCTTAAATCTTTAATATGAATGGCACCTTGAATTATGTTAGACCCTAACTCTTGAATTAGTTTTTGGTACTTAAAACTTCAAGGAAAACTCATTTTAAAAACTGAATCACAGTTTCTCATGAAATATAGTTTTGACAATTTGGAACTTCCCTCTTAATTCTTTGGGGGTCTTTTCTTTATCTTTCTTGGGAGGGTCAAGTCAGGGACCCCTCCTCGCCTCCACCCTGTAGGATGCTGTCCATGGTGCTGATAGCTGGGAAATGCACTGCAGTAGCGGGCACAATGATTTAGACATTTGTTTGGGCTTTTAATCTTTTCTCATCTACACGCCCCACCAAAATAAAAACCAGTGAAGTATGTACCCTATAAATCTGCTTGTTCTCTCACTCCTCAGAAATATTTCAGGAAGAACTTGACACTTGTAATCAGAACTGGATATGGACGCTGCCTTCCTTTGATTCAGAGGCCCTGCACCCCTTCCCGTTCCATTTTAACTGCACGAAAATAGTGGATGCCATAAAGGTCTGGGCTGGAACAGTGCTGCTGCTGGAAGGATGTAAAACCTACTTATGTGAGATGAATATCCACTTGACTTCAAGTGTGTAGATATTGAATTAAGAGAAGAACACGCTGAAGAGGCAGTAAGTGTAGATTATACAGATGGAGTGAAGTCACAGGACTTCAAGGGAGAGTAAAGAAAAGGGAGGTAGATGACAATGGTGATACAGGATAAATGTTCTTTAATGGAGTCACACAAGGCTTTAGGGGATTACTTACAAAGGGGTTTGACAATAATTGTAAAACTTGTGTTTATAAAAAAGAGTATAGGGGACCTATCATGAGATAAGTCTCTGGGTTGCTAGGAAGCAAGAAACATGTAAGAGGAAGGAAGAAGGGGAAATTTGGAAAAGTGAACTAAAGACAAGAGAAAAAAAACAAAATACGTGATAATTTTTACTATTTGCCAAACATGGTGTACACACACTGTGTTCTGTACTTTCCATGTGTTCCAAGATCATTATTTTCATTTTTGTGGCTATTTGCAACTTATGAAGAGCAGTCTCTGCTATAAGTTTCTGTACAAGGATGCAACCAATGTGACCAGTTTTAGAATTTTTGTATGTCTGTTATTTGGGGGTGGTGTGCAAGCTAGAAAGGCAGGATGCTATGGCTAAAAATGTATGCAATAAGCAAAACTAACTTTGAGAGCAGTTAATCCATTGGTTTGAATAACGAAGTAAGGTTATATAAACCCTGATTATTAATGATGCAATCATTTCTAGAATTAAACAGAAATTTTCTGCTCTTTAGTGGAAGATGGAATAAAGTTTCTGCTGTTATCAACTTCACAAACACATTTTGAAAATAATAAAAATATGCATAATAAGGCAAAGTCTAATTGTGAAGAAAGACATTTAAGAGACATCTGTGATTTTAAAATTACTACAAAGGTGCTTTTGTGGCTGGAGGATATTTCATAAAGCTTGCTAGGATCAAACTAGAACCCTCTTCTCTGTTTGCTTCCAATCTTCCACCTGTATTTTCTGTGTACTAAGGTGACTTTGACTTCAAAGGGCAATGAGAATTAGATCTGGTATGAAAATGGTACTAGGAAATATATGGTCTTTCAGGAAAAGGTCATCTCATACTATACAGAGCTCAACTTTTATTTTGATGAAATACTTTTTCAGTGGGATTTACTAGCTAATTACTTGCCTGGCTTTGTAACTTCATAAGACTTACCTGATCTATAATGTCTACTGAAAGGCTTTGAAGCCTCAAGGTTTGTGTGCTTTTATGTAAAATTATTAATATTAATAATAATTAACTGTGAGTCATAACCAGAGTAGGCCAGATGGACTTTCCTTCTTTCAAACACTTCTTTATGCTTAGTTTCAGAGGGCAAAGGTGGGAATGCTAAGATATAAGTGACATTTTAAATGAAATTCCTGATCTTAGAATGAAGTCTAAATAATTTAGCCAAGAAGAGGACTACATTTCCTTGTATCAAATTGGGACCTCTAAATACCATCTGCTTACAAGGCGAGTAAACTTTTTGTCTGTCTGTAGTCATGCTGACTTTGGGGCTTCTGTTGACCTCATTTTAAAGACTCTCATCCATTAATCTTACTAGGTATTAGTTGGCACCACTGTAATTAGTCTTTTAAGTTACATCCAGATGGAATGTATAAATTATTAGAAGTTTCCTGCCAGGCACAAGTGGGGATGATTCATGGACCCATAGTACTTTCTTCTGCTCTGTCTCAGATAGGAAGCTCTGAATGGTACACAGTGGAAGGATTTCACACTTTGTCTTGAGTTCAGCAATGGCTGGTAGGCACTTGTCTATTTGGAAACATAACGAGACAGTGTTCTTTTAAAAAGTTTTAGACTTATTCGACAATCTTTAACCCTTTTCTCTTTTGTTACTTCTTCCATGCTTATTTCTTTATTATCAGTAGCATGCCACTACAGAAACAACCTTTTCTAGAGTGAAGATAATACTGACAGAAGTTTTGCCTTGGCCAGTGACAATAGAAATAGGGCTTGTGGAGGTTGGAGAAGTGAGCAGATTAGATTTTTCTCAAGGGGATTTAACCCTGTTTTGTAGGTTAACCGATCTTAACCTCAGGTACTTGAGGTTAAGAAGTTGGCAATGAGACTTATGTTAACTCTTATATATTTTTCTTACTTATTTATCTTACTTACCATTTATCTTTTCTGGCACAAAACCTTTTGCATAGATAAGCACTGGTAACCACCTACATTTTCCTACAAGGAATTTCTAGAAAAAGTGAGATGAGAGCTGTGTAAGAGCTATAAACATGATTACTATGTGTTCATGTACATAATAGAAATTCAACTTAAGCTAGTTTAAGCAAAATTGGAAATTTATTGGCTTAAGTAACTGGAAAGCTAAAGAGGTGAGCAATTGTTAGTCAGGACTGGACCAGACATTTAGTTTTATTTATTTAATGTAGAACAACTGGGGTGCAGGCCAGAGGTGCAGGGGTGAGAGGATTTATGACAGACAGAATGGGGAGCAGAACAGGCAGATTGATTGAAATACACTGCTAAGTAGTGTTTTGTCCCCATTTCTGTGACCAGCCGTAAGGAACAAAGACAGGAGGCAGAAAGGCTGAGCAAGTAGTTTATTGCTCCCGGGCAACAGCTGAGACGGTGCTCCCAAGGGTGGGGTCTGCAGCTACTGTGAGTGCTATAGGGGAAAGTGTCTCTTATATAGGCTTCAATTCTAGAAAGCTGACGTGTCGCTGTACACCTGGATGCAAGGCCCAGTTCTGGTCATTGTGTTATCACCTATATCTGATCACCCATATCTGATCACACAGGTAGCTGTTGTGTTACTGCCCATATCTGGTCACACTCAACAAGTAGATCAGTGGGTAACACAGGAGATGTCTGCTGTGTCATGTAGGTTAGTTCCCTGGTAAGGTGTTGAACTCAGGCCCTAATGGTGATAATGCTGAGACTTAACCTCTAGGCCACCAGGGAGGGCCTGGATCTAGACATTTAAACAGAATCCTTCTGCTGTTCCATTTGACAATAAGATGACATCTAGCAACTTTAATTAAAATCACAGTGCTTAAAACCAAAAAAAAGAAACACATGTCATTTGCAGCAACATAGATGGAAATGGAAAAGATCATGTTTAGAGAAATAAGCCAGAAAGAAAAGGAAAAATACCGGATGGTTTATTTCATAGCAGGAATATAGCGGAACAGGCGAGAAACTAATGATAATGATGAACAGCTATATACCAGAGACATTTTAATGGGTGGAGTGCGGAATGGGATCAAAAACAGTGGGGGGTGGGAAATGCACTGGACTATGGTGATGGCACATGGGTGATTTAGTGATGGGAAGCCTGAGGGGACT
>NW_004567148.1:1078135-1148901 GCF_000260355.1 Condylura cristata | reverse complement strand
TTCTTTCTTTCTTTCTTTCTTTCTTTCTTTCTTTCTTTCTTTCTTTCTTTCTTTCTTTCTTTCTTTCTTTCTTACTTTCTTTCTTTTTGTTTTTAAGATTTATTTATTTATGCATTCAGAACTGGGGGACAAGCCAGAGTGGTGAGAGGATTCACCAGAGGTAGAGTGGGGAGCAGAGCAGGCAGATCACCAAAGTACACTGCTGAGGGGAGCAACAGGCTAGACAGGATAAGTTTGCCACGCCATGTGGATCGAACTCGCACTGAAGAGGCTGGGGATCGAACTCACACTGAAGAGGCTGCAGCTCGCTTGCAGTGCTGTGTCCTAACCCATTGAGTCGCCAGGGAGGGCCCAGTTCTACATTTTCTTAACTGTGATTCTCTTTCCCCTTTACCTTTTAATAGAACTCTCCATAGCCCCTACATCATGTCTCTTTCCTTCCTTCATATCAAATATCTTATTCTAAGACAATCCTTGGTACGTGCATTTCCTTACTCTCATGTGTTTCCCAGTCCACCGTGGCTTCCACAAAAATCAAACCCGATGATGTCCCTTCTGTTTAAAACTCTTCAATGTTTAGCTGCTGTTTATAAAGGTAAAAAAAAAAAAGTTCTCAAAACAGTTTAGAGAGCCCTGGATTGTGTGACTCCTGTGGAGGCCTCCAGCTACGTCTGGAAACCACTCTCTGCACTGCCTATTATGGCATCAGTGTCCAGTTTCTCAAACACACATAGTTACACTTTCCCATCAGGAACTAGCTGGTTGATTCCAAGTGTGCAATTGAGGAGTATTTATGAAGGTCTCCTCCCACCCTGCAAAATATAGACAGGGTTAAAGCAAACTAGCGAGAGTTGATGAAGCTTCTGAAAGCTGCTGCTGAGCAGGTAGGTCCCCAAAGGAACCAGAGGAAAAAATGATTACAGGTTCCTGAAATAGCCCTAACTGTAGCTGAGGGATAAGGCTACCCAGCAGGAACTCTGTTCTCAGAGACCATCACAATGCCTGCAAACAGCCGCTGGCTGGTGAAAGCCAGGAGGGTAAATCCCCACACAATTGCCTAGAAGATAGAAACTAGAGGCAAGGGCCTGAGTGTTACATAGAGGTCAGCCCTTGGGGGTACAGAGGAGGATAGAGCCAGGATGCGGGAAGTTAGTTCGTCATCTCCAGCTTCTTCTCACACAACACTTGAGCACATTCTCTTCTGGTCATCTAGATACCACCCCCTTTGATGATGATCCCCTTCAGCAAATTAATTCTTTTTCACCCTTCACACCTCAGCTCCAGGGTCTGTTTCTTAGGGAAGCTATCCTTACCCAGCTCACAGGCCAACGTCCTTCATTTAGATGCTCTCATAGAATCTGGTTCTTTTTCTTCTCAGCATTTACCTGTTTGTAATGTCAGGTACAGGGGGGGAAGTTTGCCCACCTGAGTTCTTCTGGGAGATGAACAAATTAACATCAGACAGGTTTGTAGCAGAAAATGCCAACATGTAATAACATGTAAGGGGAATTTACATGGTTGTACATTCTAACAATAATGGAGAGGGTGGGGGTGGATATTTAGTGTGTGTATTGGGATCTGGGCATGGTGGGGGGTGAGACTCCATATGTCAGACAAGCAGGGGGTCACCTTGTTCTCACTCTTTAAGTAAAAGTAGATTCTAGAGGCCCTCCCTGGTGGCGCAGCGGGTTAAAGCACAGCACTGAGAATCTAAAGCTGCTTCCACATGAGTTCGATTCCCGCCTGCCCCGGAGGAGACCCCATGGCGTGGCAGACCTCTCCTGACCCGCCCGCTGCTCCCCTCAGCAGTGTACTTCGTTGATCTGCCTGTTCTGTTCCCCACTCTGTCTCTGGTGAAGCCTCTCACCGCCCTGAGCCTCTGGCCTGTACCCCAGTTCTGTATGCACAAATAAATAAATCTTTAAAAAAAAAAAGAAGTAGATTCTAGATAAGAGTGTTTGTTCACTGATGAACCTAAAACTGACTGAGATCCCCTTAATTCTTCTAGATCACCACAGGTAGAGTGATTGCTTCTTTGATGTGGAAAAGAGCAGTTTAGGGGGTGATGGTTAGGGAAGGAGGAAGCAGGGATCTGCTCCTCAGTCTCTAGTGCTCTCACTGCTCTCAAATTGAAAACACCCTGCTGCCTGTTTTAGGGAACAATACCCCTTCACCTTCCCCCCTCCCCCCCAGATTCACAGGGTCTGTGATAACCTCTAATTCCCATATTAGAGTGAAAAGGACGGACTCTGGACACATTGGATAGCCTACCTGGCTATTCTGGGAAGCCTGAGCCCACGGTAATTCAGCTGCTGGTAATTAAATCCATAATTGAATGAATGTCTGTCTCTTCCAGAAGACTGTTGTACAAGACTGGGGTTATGTTTGGTCTGACTTATGTTGCCAACCATAAAGCCAACACAAAGCAGGACTTGCTGAGTGAATGAATAAGGTGGGGATGTCATCAAAGCATATGAAAACTGTTGTATCATTGCTAAATTTAACAACTACATCTTCATTTCTTGCCTGGCAGGCAGGGTGGGGAGGGCTAATTGGATATATAGAGAGTGAATGGGGCTGTTGGGCCCCTCAATCTGATGATCTCATGCAAATTCGGATCACCAGTGGGGACCCACCTGAGACTAGCCACCTAACCAAATCCATGAGTATAAATAGAGCATCGAGATGCTCTTGGAGGCTGCAGATAGCCCCTGCCACCACCTGCTGCTTCCCTCAGCAGTGCATCTCAATAGATCCACCTCTTTTGTTCTTCACTCTCTTTGGTGCCTTCTTTCACCCCTGTGCCTCCTGCCTACACCTGCTTCTGTCCCATGAAGTATCTGCTGAAAGCAGCAGGCAGACATTATGGCCAGATTAGCAAGGTCAGCAGAAAGTTAGGTAAGAGTAGACACAATAGGCTTTGACCAGCAGAACACTGGAGCCCTCAGACTAGCCCCTGGTCACCCCACCCTAGCTCACATCCCCATAGCACATTCCCCACCCATGTGCACTCTCCTGGAGCTCGCCCCGCCTCAGGTGAGGCTGCGCTTACTGCCGGCCCCTCTGGGCCTCTCACTGCTCCAACCTAAAAGGTTTCGCGGCTCCGGGTTTTGGCACCCAGGTAAAAGGTCTCCTGAGTAAGAAAGAGAGATGAGAGCAAGAGTCAAAGGAGGAAGTTTATTGCTCTCGGGCACCACCCACACACGTGCATGGCAGGTATTGCAATGGTACTGGCGAGAAGCAGACTTTTTATAGTTCTGTGCTGGACCACATTAGTGGGGCACTTTGCCCTTTTTTGGAGTTTGTGTTCCTTGTTTTTGCACTATTGACTTTTTGAGGCCCTTTTTCCTGCTCTCATCAGGTGATGCTTAGTCACTGGGCAGGTTCTGGGTCTTTAAGTTTCTGCTCTTGGTTGGTCCTTAATTTCCTCGTGGGCTTCCCTGGACCTAACACAACCCACCTGGAGTTTGATCTTTCCCTTGTTCTGTGCTGCTCCCAACTCTGCCCTCTGTGAGGCAACACTCTTGTCTTTGATCTAAACTCATGCTTCTGGGCTTGGCTTGTTCCAGGGCAACCCCAGTGTGAAATGGGGTGGCCTGGCTGTGGGTCCTCACCCATGCATTAGTTTATCTTTTCCATTTTATTTAATTTTTAACTGGGGTGGGAAGACCATCTATACGTTTAAAAGGGACTTTTAATGAGACTCAACTGTAGGCACACACAGAAAGGTTAGTAAAGGGCTTATTTATGTAAAGGGGAAAGGAATAACTCAGGGTTGAAGAGAGAGAGAAATTGGTGAATGCATCCTACCAGTTCTACTGAGCTGGGGACACAATAGCACTCTGAAAGCCAGTGAAAAAACAAAGAGTCGCCAGGCCCACATGTCTGGTTTTATACCAAGGCTGGCTGCTTCCTTCCACTCTCAGTTCCCAGCAATCCTCCCTTCGGTGGTGATAGCATTCTGGGATATGTAGTTCATTGTGTCTTGGATCACTTTGGTTTAGGGTGGAGGTGGGGTTCATAAAACCTATCTGTGGAATTTGTTCAGGACATTCTTCTCCCCAACAGGCTGATAAGCCTTCAGACATTGGCCAGATGACTGTAATAATCCTGGTTAGCAACACAGCTGAGGCTTGTGAAGTTTCTTATGACTTTTTAGATAATGCATTGTTTTTCTCTTGTCAAACTTGTCCTTGGTGAATTATCTTTCACCAAATGCATAACGTCTGCTTGACTCTAGCACACCTTTCTTTCTGCATAGTAGAGCATTTAATGCTTTAAAAATGATGGGAATGAGCACTGTGACATGTTCTGATTTCTCGGCCACTTCAATTCTGCTTAGGCAACTCACACTTATTGGGTGTCTGGTTCTACAGCAGTGTTAAGTATTGGAGATGCAAAGAAGAACAGGGTACAATCCTACTTTGAAGAAGTTTTGAATCCGGAAGTTTAAACAGACAATATTATCTGATAACTGCAGTGACTAGAAAAATGTTTTCAGTGTGTTAATGGGATTTATGCTTCAGAACTCTCCATTGCCAGGGCTTTACCGAAGCTGTAGCAATGTTTTCATATGATCATAGGTTTTGATGAAAACTTGAGCTTTGCGTATGTTAGTTTCTGCTCTCAGGTAGGTGTGTGTCCCCTCGCTAGTCTACATTTCCTCATGTTCAATAGCTCAGGACTGGCAGCAGTCATTTTGGGGACTTGAGAAGTGGAAGTAGCATTGAGAATACATTTTGTTTGGGTTTCATGGGATATATTTGTGTTTTTTCAGCCACTCCCATGTATTTTAAACAGTTGCTAGTCAGCTTGGTCTAGAAATGATTTCTGGAAATGCTTGTATTCCCTATCATGAAAACGCCTGGTATTCTGGGACTAGAGCTAGAGTTTGAAGGATGGTATGAATGTGTCTCCCCAGTCCTGGAACAAAAAGAACATGGAAGGGAAAAAAAAAACTAGATGTGAAATAAACAGAACCAGAAAATTCTTAGTCATCCAGTAGCAAAACTACAAGCAAAGGGTTTGATTTTGATTAAGGTCTAGTTAAAATAAAAGATCTTTCTTTATAATTAAAAATGCATTATATGTTGTTTTCATGTGAAATAGAATTTATCAGAAATTTTGTGTTTGTAGGAACATAGTTAGCCTGTGTGTAATGTTTTATGAAGCCCAACTATCAACAATAAAAACAAATATTGATTGGGCCCTCCCTGGTGGCGCAGCGGGTTAAAGCACAGCATTAAGAAGCTTAAGCCACTTCGGCAAGAGTTCGATTCCCGCCTGCCCCGGAGGAGATCCACATGGCGAGGCAGACCCCTTCTGAGCAGCCCGCTGCTCCCCTCAGCAGTGTACTTCATCAGTCGGCCTGTTCTGCTCCCCGCTCTGTCTCTGGTGAATCCTCTCACCCTCCGCATGTCTGGCCTGTACCCCAGTTCTATATGAATAAATACATAAATCTTTAAACAACAACAGCAACAACAACAACAAAAACCAAATATTGATCAACAAAGGCAAAGGAAAGACTGAATTATATTTTTCCTTTCTTGATGGAAAATGACATTGTGAAAATCATTGTCATACAGAGAGGTGATAAAGAGAGGGAAAATGCATAGAAAAAGTATTTTAAGGGTATCAGGGAATTGAGTAAACACAGTTTGTTTTTTGAAATATGTATTTTGTAATCTGATGTGGTGTTCCTCATTTTAAGTGATACCTATTTTTGGTTTCCAATCCTGGCATTTGTGACCACATGGACTGGAGAAGATTTTGCTACGTGCAATAAGTTAGAAGACAAAGGCACATACTGGATCTATTCTTTCATATGTAGAAATGAAGCAGAGGAACAGACAAAGCCAAACTGATGCAAATCCTTGGATTATGGCTGCCAGGCTGAGGTTACCAGAGGGAGGCGGGGTGGGGACAATGGTGGAGGGTTATTGGTGCTTTGGCATTGTGTATGGTGTGTTAGCAAACATGGAAGAGGTGTGATCCTGCACTTGTAAGACATATACAGTGTTGTAAACCAGTGTCACCTCAATAAAAAAAAATAAAGAGGAAGAAAGCCTCTAGTAGCTACAAAAGCCGCTAGAATGCAACAATGTGGAGTTGGTGTGGAATTGGCATAGAATTCTTTGGACTAAATAAAACAAAAGGGAGGAACTATGGTTTTCAAGTCTGTTGAAGGAATGCTGTGGACTAGAATGAACAGAGGCAATTTTTTGAAGGCAGGTGATACTTATGGTGGAAATAATGGATGAGGGTGCTGAAGGCAAGTGGGGAGACTGAGGTGGGCAGTAGCCCAAGGGTAGGATTTTAGGGACCATATCACACTTTGTGTGTGCGTAGAGGTATGGGGGCCTTGAGGACCAGAGATGTGTAAAAACCTTCTTTGTTATTCTCTTGTGTTGTGAGCAGAGTTGCTGAGCCTCATTTATTCATTCAAGAAATATTTATTAAAATCCCTGGATATGTCGCAACATTTCCCTCTAATTACTTGCTGACTAGATCAGCTGCCCAGATGGTTGTACTGTTGAAAACACATATGATTAACTCCTTGGTGGGAAGCAATGGCTCTAAATAAGGTCCCCTGGCCCATGGCGGGACGGCCCAAGACATGGAGCGTGAAGTCAGCAGAGCTGTTGTGAAGACCAGACAGATGGGGCTGGGAGCGGGGAATGTGAGCGCGTGGCCAGCCTGGGGGATGCCACGTGTTGGACGCTGGAGGCGCGCTGTGCGGCTTCTGTTGCTGTGGCGCCCGCCTGCGTGCGCAGGGCTGGCAGAGTCCGCCGCCAGCACCGGAGCCTGAAGCCTTCCCTAAGCCACGAGGCTGCTACTGTCGGTTTCCTCCCCCAAAGCAGGCTTCACAATCTGTTCGGTGCTGTCTCTGTGCTTGGGAGGGGGTGGAGGAAGGAGGACTAAGCTCTGTGAAGCTCAGTCAGGAAAGGACTGACGCCCTACTTTATTTTTTAATAAAAGATCTATTTTTATTTATTTATGCATGTAAGAACCGGAGTATATGTCAGAGGGGTGGGGTGGAGTGTGTTTATGTGTGTGAGAGAGGATTCCCCAGAGGCAGAGTGAGAAGCAGAACAGGCAGATCAACTGAAATCCACTACTGAGGGAGCAGCAGGAGACAGGAGAGGTCTGCGGTGACCTATGTGGGTCAGCTCCCTGGCAGGGGTTGAAGTCGTGCCTCAGGGGCTGGTGATAGACTGAGACTTTAACCCCTGTGCCAGCCGGGAGGTGCTCACGTCCTACTTCTGAAAATGAGGAAGAAAGAAGAAAAATTACCATTTTGCAAGTAGAGTTTAATTGCAATGTTAGTAAGCAGACATATTGCCATTGGCGATAATCATTGTTTAATCCCTCAAGTATGTTCACAGAGATTGCAAAGTGATAAAATTCTGCATAGAAAGTGGCAAAGAGTATGAGGACCATCACAAATCAGGTCTGTGGGAAGAATTGCTGGGGACTAGAGATGGACATTTGCAATTATGAGAATGCTGGTGATACTAGTAGTGAAAGTAGCAGATGAAATGCAGAATCAAAAAAAGTGTCTTAATAAGGACTCAGAGACAAGTTTTGGACATTTTTTCCCTTTAAAGAAAAAATGTTAAGGAAGAGATTGTTTTTTGTGTTAAACAAGTGACCTGCCATGGGACCCATTGTGAGCGCCTTTCCAAGTTGGATCCCTTTTCAAAAAAATTTTTTTTAATCCAAAACGTGTTTATTAGGATGGCTTCACCTTCATCTTGGTTCAGGGTGCTTTTAGTGCTGTTTCTGTCTGATGGCGCATCCTTCTGTAAGCCTTGCTTTTCCTCCTGTAGGCTGGCAGAGGACACTGGGGCAGCCAACACACAATACTACTGTTGTGCATTGCTAGAGACGGTGGTGATTTTATAGCATCTATTTCACATCCGTGAAATAGAAATTGGAGCTCTGCACCAGGTGCTTCTTCTTGTGTTTCCTCTTCTCTTCTGGAGAGGGATGAAGGAGATCCTTTGCGAGAGGCATGTTCTTGTAGGGAGGTTGTCAACGTTGGAAAAGCCCTTTTCAAAGTTCTACAGAGCAGTAGGCCATGTGTTAATTCTTTTCAAATGATTCACTTTATCTTCAGATACTTAGAAATTAGCATTATTAACTCTACCAAAAGAAAAAAAAATTAACAGTGCTCTGCTGAAAGCTGCTAAGTGGCAGGATGGACATTTGAAACAAGGGAGGGCTCAGTCTTGATCTCCATGTGCTTCTACTACAGCCATGCCAGGATTTGGGGGTGATACCGCCTAGTAAATGTTATAGTTGAATCAAGAACTGGGTAATGAGGAGGGAGGCTCCCTGGTGGCCTGTGGCTTATATCTCAGCACTGTCACTATTGCGGCCTAAGTTCGATCCCTAGGCAGGGAGCTGATCCATATGGTAACAGACCTCTCCTGTATCCTCTCCACTCCCCTCAGCAGTGGATTTCAGTGGATCTGCCTGTTTTGCTCCCCACGTTGTGTCTGGTGAATCCTGTCACTCCTCGTACTTTGGCCTGCATCCCCACTCTTATATGCATAAACAAACAAATGCATACAAGAACTGGGGTGCAGACCAGAGGTGCAGGAGATGAGAGGATTCATCAGAGACAGACTGAGGAGCAGGACAGGCAGAACTTTACTGACAGCTTGTGTTGTGTCGCTAATTAGATGTCGTCACTGTTTCTCCTGTCAGTGCAGCACTAGGCGGTAGGTTGATGGCAGTAGAAGAGTTCTCAGAGTGGATTGATCTTTGATTTTTATGAAACCCACTGCTGAGGGGAGCACTGGGGAGACAGGAGAGATCTGTTACACTATATGGTTCATCTCCCTGCTGGCAATCAAACTCATGCTACATTTGAAGCTGATAGAGTTATAGTGCTGAGACTTACCCCTTGTGCCACAAGGGAGGCCCTACAAAATAATTAAAAACAAAAAACAAAAACCAAAAACTGGGTAATGGGAGTTTTATGAGGCACAGTGATCTAAGTGCTTTGATGGTCTTCCCTATTGGGGGAGATTTGTAGTTTGGGAGTGGGGTTTCTGTTTCTTTCCACCATTAAAGATCCACCGGGGACACTGTGTGTGGCTGTCACACTCAGCCACAAGTGACGATTGTCCTGCATGGCAGGACTTGGAAGGATCTTGTGCTTGGATCCTTACGCTCCACCAAGTCAAGGCCTGTTTTTAGTCTTTCAGTTAAGTCAAGGAGGAAAAAAATCAGACTAATAAGGGAGCATGTAAATTCATTTCAGCATTCACTTTAAGTAGAGCTGTTCCCATTGGACAGCAGAAGTTTACTGACAGCTTGTATTGTGTCGCTAATTAGATGCCATCACAGCTTCCCCTGCCAGTGACAGCCCTAGGTGGCAGGTTGATGGCAATCAGAGAGTTCTCAGAGTGGGCTGATCTTTGATTTTTATGTTGTCTTAGCTCACCCCTTGTCACAAGACAATTCTGCTTACAACATTGTCACAAAATATGGTTTGTCTAGGCTTGTCCTCAGTTCTTGATGAAGGTGTATCATGAAATCTCAAATAAATGATGGGGAGGATGTTTATTTTATTTCAAACCTTAAGTGTAATTCTGCTGATTGCTGAAGGTCCTGTTTAGAGAGTCATTATTCTGTGAACATCATTGAGATGCATAGTAATTGCCTTCAAGATTAAACTTCTGGCAGAAATGACCTATTGTCCTGTGGAAGCAACCTCACTAATTGCTTGAGCTAGTTGAGTCATGATGCATCGGGGTGAAGATTTTGTGGCCCTTGTAGCCCTCATGATTCTAAAAAAGTGTGATGTGGTAAGTTTTTCCCCCTGTCATTTCTGTTTGCAAACTGAATAGATGATGTGGTTTTGCAGATCTGATGGCAAGAAATTGGCTGGCTTCCATACTCATTTCAAAATCACGATTGGTGTCTCTGCTGGAGGGGTTTTTAATTCTCCATCTCTAATCTGTCCTTCTGAAAGATTTAGTGACCAGATGTCCAGGATCAGTGACGAAGATCTTGCCTGCCAGAATCAATATTCCTCCCCCTACATCATCCTGCTGACCCAAGAACTTGAAAATCCCCATCGAGAATACCTAGCTGTAGATATCACTAGCAGAAGTGTTGTTAACCAGATTCTAGATTACTAGACTAACCAGTTCTATTATAGTTAAAATTCATTTAACATTTTCATCCTGATAAATTCTTCTTTCCATCAACTTTCTTTTTGTGGCTGCATTTTCTGTTTTCTTATTACAAACATGTTCATTCCTTTTCTAATCTTTGACTTTAATTCTTCCCATGTAATGAGATACTTGTACGATCCCTCCATTTTGCTATTTCTCTACTTTCCTGCGGTAGCCACGCCAACCAAGTGCTCTTGCTACTCAAAGTGTGGTCCATGGACCACCAGCATCAGCACGCCTGTGAGCCTATTACAAGTGTATGGGGAAGGAGGATATTGGTAATGAGATACTGTTTTAGTTATCCAAGGTGAATACCTTCTAGAGATCTAATATATAATAGTGTGGTTATAATTAACAATATTGTACGCTTGTAATTTGCTAACAGGGTAGATCTTATGTGCTTTCACCATACATTACATGTGCAATTGTATTTATAAAGCAAAGCATCAAGCATCAAGCATTAATGGACTTTAATGCCTTTTTTGGGGTCTCAGTATTCACAGGTTCTATATTTGGTGGTTAAATTATAAATAATGCTTTTGGGAGCAGGTAGGTGACTTTGTGTTCAGCAATATGTCCTTAAGAAAATATCTTTGTCACTATAATTGTAATTTTTACTTTAACATACTCAAAATTAATGAATGTTAAATCATTCACTGAAGTCTTGCTTTTCATAACCATGTGTGTTATTTATATAGGCCCCATGTCTCCTCAAGTGAGATGTACAGGTTTATGCATCAAAGACAAAAACCTGTATATATCAGATGTTTGAGGAGGTGGTTGTAAGTTCTTTGTTACTGAATTCATGTTAATTAGACCCTGCAGAGGTTAAAGGGCAATTGAGTACATTTCCAAAAATGTATCTATCTCTTGGCCCAATGCATGGACATTTTTTATATGAAGTAGAGCAATATAGTATTACTGTATTGCTGAAACTTAGTCAAGTGAACATTGTTCCCCTAGTGATTATGACTCAATTGCCATTTTAAATAGATATATTTTTATTAATTGTATCTCAAAAAAGCTACTAAGAACAGAAAAAACAAAACAAAACAAATCAAGAATTAGCCTTCACCTTATATATTTTGATTCAGAATTTGTGTTTTCATAAGGTCTCTGGGTAATATATATGATTTAAGTTTCAGAAGCTCTATTCTAATGGTCTTGCAGTCAGTTTCTCCAGAAACCTAGGCTCAGACTGGACAGTTACCAAATATTTTTCACTTTGTTGATGTCCTGGAGTTACTACTGATACTCGCAATTGTGAAAAGGAATACCAGAAGAAAAACCTGCTCTACTAATTGGAACTATGTTCTCAAGGCAAGTGGTCCTGCTGTGGCTCTGGATAAGTGGATTATCTGCTGATTTTCATTATCTGCACAATCTGGTACCCTCTCAGACTTGCACAACAAGACCATGAAAAGCAGTGTGGTCTGAAACTATATTTCAAAGGAGAAAAAAATGTGTCGCTTTAGAGCAAGAATGGTGGGGGAGATAAACAGATGTCTCAATTTCAACTGTGTGTACTAAGTGACACATATCACAAGACGACCAGATGCTCCATTTCATTCATGTAACAGTTATTTCCCAGGAGGTGGGTAAGTGGGTGAATAAGTCCCTCCACTCTGGGGCTGAAGGGTGCCTTGTGTGACAACCTTGTCATAGCGAGCACAGAGTTTGTGTGTGTGTGTGTATAAAGACACATATTTATATGTATATTTATATTTACATCTCTATATCTATCTATCTATCTATCTATCTATCTATCTATCTATCTATCTATCTATCTATCTATAGATAGATAGATATAGAGAGAGTCAAGTAAACATAACTGTTTCAACAGTTATATATATCCACATTTCCATAGAAATTTACCATGGCATTACAAATCAAACTTTAATATGACATTTAAGGGCATATATACTTCTTGGGGATCTCTGTAAAAGTGCAGATTCTGGTTCTGAGGTCTGAGATGAAATTTGAGGTTTTGTATTTTGCCCAGGCTCTGAGGTCATGATGATGCAATAGTTGGAGAAATAAGAAACCATGGAAAGGTCTTTCATGGTTCTTTCCCCAAGAGAAGAACAATTAACTTTACCAAATACAATGCCACTTGGCTACTTGTCTACTTTGAGATGAATTTATGGAATTCATTAAGACTTAGAGTAATCATAGTGTGGCCTTTTTTTTTTTTTTAAATTAAACACCCTATCTGTTGCTATCATGGATTAATTCAGAAAAAAAGGTAAAGCACATTAGCCTCCCATCTCTTTTGCCTCCAATCCATCCAGTATACTGTCACCAGCATAATCTTCCTGAAACACTGCTTTCACCATGTCACATCTGCCCCAAAATTTACAGTTATTTCCTGTCTCCATTTGGACCAGTCTAAATTTATCTGCAGGCTACAAAGACTCTTGTAACTTGGCTTTTCTGTATGAATTCACTCTTGTTTATTTCTACTCCTCAGCTAGAACTCTGTCTGCCAGGCCCTACCTCTGTGTCCCTTTCCTTCCAGAACCAGAGCACAAGAGCATGTTATCTGATGGCCACGCTGGTCCATGATCAGGTTCTGCAGTAGAGCTCTATGGCTACTTGTTCTCTCACTTTTCCAGAACACAATGATTACACCTTTCTTTTAGTTTCAATAGTCAAACAAATTTAAATTTAATCTAAATTTAAGATTGCCTGGGTATTGGGTTGAATATTGTTCTCTGTTCAATTCTCATGCACCTGGAAGTTCAAATATCACCTTAGTTGCCATTTACAAATAATATAATTTTTCAGGTATAATTAGTTAAGGTGAAATCTGGATTAAGGTGGGTCCTAAATCCAGTGACTGTTGTCTTTAAAGAAGGGAAGACTCATGGACGCCCCTACAGGGAAGAAGGACATGTGCAGACAGACAAAGGATAGGAGTGATGCTACTTTAAGCCAAGGAACATGAGGAGACTCTAGGAACCCTGGAAGAGGCAAGGAAATTTCCTCCCCCAGAATTCTTGGAGGAAGCGTGGTCCTCCAAACATTGTTCTTTACCTTTTGGGCTCAGGACTGTGGTAGAATAAATTTCTATTGTTAAAGTCATCAAATTTGTTGCATCAACTCTAGGTGAAGAATATGGCTCACATTCACTTTTATTTAATATGTGTATGTTAGCCTTGTTTGATTTTGGTATTACAGTAATGTTGGTTTCACAAAACATGTTTGAAAGTGTTTCCTTCTTAATTTTTGGGAGGCATTTGATCAGGAAAGGCATTAGTTTATCTTTGAAGGTTTGCTGTAATTCACTTGGGAAACCATCTGGTCCTGGACTTCTGTTTTTTTTTCTTTTAAAGATTTATTTATGCTGACAGAACTGGGGTACAGGCCAGAGGTATGGTGGATGAGAGACAGAGTGGGGAGCAGAACAGGCAGATTGACAAAGCACACTGCTGAGGGGAGCAGTGGGTGGGACAGGAGAGGTCTGCCACACCATGTGGGTTAGCTCCCTGGCTGGGGATTGAACTCATGCTGCAGTGGCTTTGGAAAGCTTTATAATGTGGTGTCTTAACCCACTGAGCCACCACAGAGAACCCTTTTTTGAGAGTTTTGAATACAGTTCAATTCCCAGGCTTGTGATTTGTTAGTTCATGATTTCTATTTCTTCCTTATTCTGTCTGAAATGTATAATTCTAAGAATTTGTTAATCTTTTTAGGTTATTGAATTCATTAGTGTGTAAATGTTCATAGTAGTCTCATTTATCCTGTAAACTGTTCTTTCTTCTTAGTACTGTGTTTGTTGTGTCCCATAAGTTCTTCAAGGTGGTATCCTCAATGTCACTTGTTTGGAGGTATTTTTTGGTTTCTTCTTTGACTTCCTCATTAATAGTCTGTTTTATAGTCTTTCCCTAGTCTGTTTTTCACTCTCCACATATTAAAGGATTTCTGTGCTTTCTTTTGATAACTTCATACCTTTATTGTCAAAGAAGGTGCCAGATGTGATGTTACTCTTTGTGAATTTGTTGATATCTGCTTTGAGACCCAGTATCTGGTCTGTTCTGGAGAATGTTCCATGTACATTTGAGAAAAATGTGCATTTCTACTTTTTTGGAGTGTAGTGTCCTATAAGTGTCTATTAGGCCCTTGTGGTCTAATTCTTTGTTTAAGACTTTAGTGTTTTTGTTTAGTTTCTGTGTAGTTGATATGTTTATTGTTCTCTGTCCAATTTTCATGCACCTGGAAATTGGTGCATAGTGAAATGGGTGAAAATGGTTTAAGTGTGTTGCTGAAAGTTCCTGCCTAAAATGTGTTTTTTGGCAATGTTTGTTTTCAGAGTAAATAGTACTTGTCTGATGTATTTTAGTGCTCCTTCACTAGGTGAGTATATATGGTTGAGCATTATGTCTTCCTGATTATAGTTAATCACATAATGCCCTTAATCATCATATGATGTTCCCTTAATCATTACATAACATCCCTTCCTGTCTCTTGTTAGCATTTTTAATGGGAAATCTATTTCATCTGGTAATTTCTTGGTCAGAGGTTTATGAAATTTTAAAATGTGAACTTCAATATGTTCAACATTCTATTAATTAAGAGCATAGCATGAGCAGGAATGCAACTCCATTTTCTTGTTTCCCAGACCCCTCACTACTTTCATTTCCACAAGGCCCACACCATAACAGTCGCCTCCCCTCAGTGGCAAATGTGGATGAGCAGCTATGAATACTTGTCTCCATCTAACTGCCAAAATGTCAATATACCTGATTATAAGTGATTATAAATGGTGCAGCCATTTTTTCATCACAGCTCAACTTTCTTTGTTAGGACAGAAGTGTGTTTATTGCCACACAAGATGAACCCTTGCACTGAGTTATCAGATGAGTGCCCAGAGTATGGACTTTCTTTGTGCCTTGTTTGTTATTTTCAAATGTCATTTTTTATGACTGTTCCTTTATAAATTGTATTTTTTATCTATGTTATATTACTTGACCATATCACTATAAATTTAAAATTTGTACATCTAAAATACATTACAAATAACATGCATGCTCTTCATATTCTACTTAATACATATTGGACCAGCCATGAATTAGCTAATAAGGCATTAGAAGTGTTTCTTTTGCGTAGTTCACTCATAAGATCAATAATGGAAAAGAGAAGAACCTCCTAGTTTAATTTAACAGCATGGAAATGATTTAACCGTAAATTTGACAGGGCTTCCAGAATAAATAATTACCACTTCCAGCTCTGTATAAGATAGCTTGTTAGGGACAAAATATGTAAGTAGTTAGATATCATGAATTACTTATTGTTTGAACCCTTCTTTGGGTGAAAGGATAATTTCTTATGCCAAAAGGTGGAGGCAGGAGAAGGATGCATTCAATTCTGGAGATGCTGCTAATAACACACAGAGAACAAAAGGTCTCAGCTAAGACTGTGGGAAAGTAGTGACCACAAAATAATTACATTTCTGGAACAAAGAAGGGTTAATGAAATGAGCCCTTGTAAAACCAGTAAGAACATTATTAGAGAAGAGTCTTAAAAGCCCAGGCAAAGGGTAATAAGATAATGAAAGGACAAACTGCTGTACTGAACACACAGGACTGTGGGTCTTAAAAATGCATTAGAGGTTAACCTGATGTGGAATGTAGGGGAACGCTCTCTATTTCTAGACTGACAGGCAAAGGCACCTCATTTGCTCAATTTCTTCAGAAGCTATGAAAATTCAGTATCTTGCCTCCTCCAATATTAGCCACTATTTTAGTGATTTTTTTTATTGGATTGGAAAAGTTCCTGACAGATATAATTTATATTGTAGATAGATTTCAGAACTAGTTAGACATTTTGTTTTCATTTACTTCCTGCTGGGTCCCTTCTCTTATTTCGCCTCCTCCAACACTTATATATCCATGTTCCCCAAGGCCCGCCTTCTTCCCTTTATCTTGATGATACTTTCTTCCCTGGGCAACCTTGTTCAATCATTTATTTGACTTTGAGTGATAGTCTATTCTGGTGATTTTCAAAGCCACAGTTACAGTTCTGATCTCTCTTGCTAATAAAACTAAATTTCCAGCTCCCTTCTGGCCATACAGAGGTTTGTTTGCTTCTTATAACAGGTTTGTTGAATTCACCCTCAAGCTGATTCTTCCTCTTCTGTCTTATTAACTGCTTTTGAGCACCACCTTCCTATCCCCCCTTAACCTTGGCTGGCATCTCAAAGCAGCTTCATTTTTCTCATACCCCGTTTTGCTGATCCTCTTCCCTTTTTCTCTTTGACCATGTCACTTCTTCCCTTCAATTCCCACTGTTGCTTTTAATTTTCCCAGTTCATTCATATTCCAATGAAATATTTTAAAAGCTTTCTACTCTTTCAATTCATTTATTCAGTAAATCTTTAATGAATCTGTTACTGGTACTATGATCGGTTTTAGGAATATAGTGATAAACAAAACAGACAAAAACTTTCTCCCATTAAAAACTCCTGGGCCCTCCTGGTGGTGCAGCAGGTTAAAGCACAGCACTAAGAAGCTAAAGCCACTTCAGCATGAATTTGATCCCTGTCCCGGAGGTGATCCACATGGCGCGGCAGACCTCTCCTGACCCGCCCGCTGCTCCCCTCAGCAGTGGACTTTGTTGATCTGCCTGTTTTGCTCCCCACTCTGTCTCTGATGAATCCTCTTATGCCCCTGCACCTCTGGCCTGTACCCCAGTTCTGGATGCATAAATAAGTAAATCTTTAAACAACTTATCCTACAGTGGAGCAGTGGAGGCAACATAGAAGACGAGAAAATTCAGGTTATGTTAGAAAGTGATGGGCCATACAGTGAAAATTGAAATGGTCAGGCAGGGAGGGAGTGGCGGAGGACAAAGTTCACTATTTTACTTAAATCCTCAAAAGCTTCATTGATAAGGTGGGCTTTGAGCAGCCACTAGAGATGCAAGAGGGGATGAACTATGTGTATATTTGCAGAAACAACAGAGGTGGGCACAAGAGATGGGCATGTTCATTTTCCATCTCTGTCTTCTAAAACAAGAAGGTTGAATTGGCTGGAGTGGAGTGAGTGAGTGTTGAGGGAAGGGAGGGCTTATATTTTTGTTTTGAACAAGGTGAGACACTACTTAACTTACCAAATAATCAGACAAGTACTCTAGAGAGGGAATGATCCATTATGCCAACTAAAGCTTACCCATTGAGTAGAATGGAACTGAGCATTGCCATTCAAGGTTAGGACTATGGATGTTGTTTGTGACCAAGAACTATTTTGGTAGAGAGGTGTGTATGAAAATTTGATTGGAATAAGTTATTAAAGAGAAAAAAATTGGAGTCTGATACAAGTCTAGATTATTTATAGGGGTTTTGCTGTAGTAGTGGGATAATGTAGTAAATAGAGTATTTTGCTAAAGCAGAAATTGATAGAGATTTGGGTGCATATCACTTGTATAGAGAATGCAAAGGAAGCAGGAGAGGATAAGCTATGAAGACTGATATTTCAGTCTGTCTCACCTCAGTCCCCTGGAGGACTTGGGGCATGAGTTATACCCCTGGTTTGTTCTTCCTCGAGCAAGACCACTTCTGTGATCCCAAGTTCATCAGTCATGGTGGTGAATTGTTCCTGATGGGGACTGGAGGGAGGAGGGAGGATACCATTCCTAGTATAGGAAGTTGCATGAATACACTGCATATGTGATTAATAATCTTGAACTAAAAACTCTTGTTTTGAACTGAGAGTCCTGCCCCAGTGACCCCTGAAGATGTGTCAGATGCCATGAGGAAAACGAGATGTCCTTTCCAGCCTCAGCAAAACAGGATCTACCTGGGTCAAGATGACCAAGGAGGTGATTCTGGGGATATAGTGAAGACCAGGGCACCCACTGTGATGGGCTGTTGCAGCAGGAGGTTCACTTATGTCTAACTGCCTTCATTTAGTTCACTAGAAAAAGCGTGGCTTGAGAAGAAATGTCAGAATGGGTTGTTGAGGTAAAAGGTCCCATTCTCTCAGATCAATGGTTTTCTGATAGTGAGGTTGTATTATAGATTCAATTCCTGTCTCTGTTCAGTTGGCTTCCAGTAGAGGCAGGTAGCAGACCCCCACTGAGGACACATTCCCTGTGGGGATGCTCAGTGGGCCAGGGCAAAGCCCAGGAGTCAGGGCTGCTCTGTGCCGCTGGCCATCGGTGTAGCAGGAGGAAAGTGCAGCAGAGTTTGCTCCCGCAGGCAATGGGAAGCATCTGAGTGGGACATACCGTGTGTTTCCTATGGATGGAAAGACCTAGAAGAGAGGGAAATTCCTAAAGAAGGCACAAAAAGTCTCACCTCTATAATCAAGTCTTTAAATTGTGACCATATGACGATATGCTTTCAAAAATCATCCTTCTGATGAAAACCTAAACATGTTGGACAAAGCCCAACAAGAAAACTGTCCAAATATGTGGTTGAACATGGAAATTTCTGAGGTCAAAAAGTATTGCTATTTTTCCTACTTGACTAACTTGATTTAACGTTCTGTGCCTCCATTTTTTTTTGTCATTATAGAATTCACAAATTTTAGAAGTACTTGCAAGATGTTATGATATTTGTGAGATAATATAAAAAAACACTCAATTCTTGGACACTTTCTTCCTCCCTCCCCCTCCCCTCCTCCCCTCCCTCTCCTTCCCTGCTTCTCACCTTCTCCCTTCTCCCTTTCCTCCTCTTTCTCTATCCTTCCTCCACCTCCTCCCTTTTCCTCTTCCACCTGCTACTCTGCTCCCTCCTCCCCCTCCTCACTGTATTTCTCCTCCTTCTCTTTTTCTATCCCTCCTTCTCCTCCTCCTTTTTTCGCTTTTCCTCTGCTTCCTACTCCTCTCCCTCTTATTTTTTCTGTCTCATTAGTTCAACTTCCATCATATGCTTCTTGCACTTTGCTTTACTATTGTTGAAAGACTTGCTACTCACTACATATCATAGAACTTCTTTTGGGATGTTCTTGCTTTCCTGAAATACTCTCACCCGTTTCCCCCTTATTCTCCTGAGTCATTCTTTCCCTTATTAAACATGCTAGTCAGATACCATTTTTCTAACCCTTGCCTATGGACTAACAGAATTGTTCACTTCTTATCTTGTGTGATGTGAGAGCTCATTGCTGTCTTGATAAGTATTTCCCTAATATATAGTGATGAGCTTCTGTCCTTGTCCTGTTTTCTGTCTGGTTGTCTGCTTTGGGTATGTGTCTATTTAGGTTTTCCTGCTCATTTTAAGATCAAGTTGCTTGACATTTGTTGTTGAGTTGAGATCTCTGTATATTTTGGGTATTGACCTCTTATCAGATTTATGACTTACGAATATATTTTACCATTTAGTAGAATCTAGCCTATTCTTTTTTAAATTTTTGTGTAGATAAACTGGCCAGAGGTACAGGGAAGAGAGTGGTGATGAGAGGATTCCCAGAGACAGAGTGGGGAGCAGCAGAGCAGATGGATTTGGGGTTTGATGTGCTAGTAGTTCTGTGACCTTGGGCTCAGAAGCTTCTCAATATCACACTGAAAGTCAGGATAACAATACCTGCTTTGGAAACATGTAGTTTGCTCTGAGAAATTTATGAGACAATAAAGTAAGAGTGGTTTATAAAACAGTAGGAAGGTCAGTTCACTCAGTGCTTTGTTTGGTCCATTTCATATTTTTATATGTAATGGTATATCATGCCTCTTTCTACAATTTGGGGAATATATGTTGACTTCACTCTTCAAGTTATCGCTCAAGCCTTGCTGAGCTCTTTGGGATAAAGTAGCCTTCGTACAACCTTTTTAAAATTCATTGCAACTGTCAGAGGCAGTCATGTAGTAACTGACCCTGTTATAGAATGCCTTCTAATTTGATAAGGAGTTTAAATGATGTGAAGAGGAGAACAATGAATAGAACAACCAGTGAGCAAATGAAATTTCTTTGCAGGTCCCTGACTGGTGCCAGTAAACAAGCTTATAACTGCAGTGTTAGCTGCAAGAGATCTGTTGAAATTAAGGGAATATTGAAGCATCTTTTTTCTTCAGAGATGACATTGTAAAAAAATGGCTTCTAAGACCCGCACTCCCTTGGGGGAGAAATGCTGCTGGGTGAGTCCCTAGGAGAGAGTCCCTGTTTGGTAACACCAAGCTAATTCTTCCCTTACTACTATATAAAGCTTCATATTTAGATGGTTTTATATGTGAAATTAGTTGGTTTAACTCTTTTTTTTTTTTTTTTTTTTGCATAGAGGAACTGGGATCTTGGCCAGAGGTGTGTGTGCAGGGAGGTGTAAGAGGATTCCCCAGAGACAGAGTGTGGAGCAGAACAGGTGTATCTACTGATATCCACTGCTGAGGGAACAATAGAAAGGTCAGGAGAGGTCTGCTGTGCTATGTGGGTCAGCTCCCTGGCCAGGGATTGATCTCAGGCCACAGCAGTGACAGCGCTAAGACAACCCATGGGCCACCAGGCAGGCCCGGTTATCTGAACTCCTAGAGCACTTCTGTTAGTGTTTACTAAAAAGTAGGCATGCTGTCTGCCCTCTCATTTAGAGTAGGAATATCTTTAGCCTTGCTGGGTTTCATCTTGCCTCAGTTCATAAGTCCTAATAATGGGAGAAGCATTCTTTTCAGTCACAGTTTTTCTGAAAGCATCTACTTTTGATAGCTACTCAACCCTCTTGCTTTGTCTTAATTCTCCCCTCTGGTGCAAGGCGCCACCTTTCCTTGGGACTCAAATGCAGAGTGTACAAAAGAGCAGTGGGCTTCTGGGGCTGCTCCATTCCTCTTCCAGCCACTACACTTCCCTCCCTTTCTGCTCCCACATCATGATCTTCAATCATGATGATTCAAACCTGTTTTTACTTTCCCTCAGCTCTGCACTCCTTCAGCTCTCTGTTCATGTATCTTCTATGGTTAACACTGAAGTTGGAAAAAGGTGGAGGCATTGGTCTAGCACTAAGAAGCTAAAGCCACTTCAGCATGAGGTTGATTCCTGCCCCAGAGGTGATCACAAGGTGCGGCAGACCTCTCCTGACCTGCCCGCTGCTCCCCTCAGCAGTGTACTTCATCAGTTGGTCTGTTCTGCTCTCCACTTACACCTCTGGGCTATACCCCAGTTCTGTATGCATAAATAAATAAATCTTTTGAATAGTCATCTGAAGTGAAGCATAATTTAAAAGCCATCCTCATGATGGAGTGGTTTGGACACAAATGCCATGACTATTTCTGGGAAGGAGAAGAGTCTATTTCTGGTCATTGTTAACCCTCTACTTCTTTTTTTCTATGTCTCTGATTCTCTTTTCTATGTCTCTATGGCTAGGGTCTTTAACTATTACCTTTGCCTTATTAAAACTTCCATGCTTCAAATTTGCTGGACACTAGAGGAATCTTTGAGTGTGAATAATGGCAGGGAATGAAGTCCTGAGGGTGTGTAGGGGTGCCCTTAAATTGGTGACTTCAATTCATATGGATTTCTTGATCCAGTGGAAAAAAAGATGTGGTTATCAGCTTGTTATTCTGCCAAATAATGATATTAAAATCTTTAATGCATGATCATTATTCATCATTATTTCATAAAGGAGTGGACACTTTTTGAGTAAAAAGTGGTATGCAACATAATTCTTTTACTTACTTGTTTATGAATACAAGAGCTGGGGCATAGGCCAGAGATGCTGAGGGCATCAGGGGTGAGATATCCACCAGAGATGGAGTGGGGAGCAGAACATGCAGATCTACTGAAATCCACTGCTGAAGGGAGCAGTGGGCTAGGACAGGAGAGGTCTGCTGTACCAGGTGCGTCAACAGTTTGGCTGGGGATCAAACTAGTGCTTCAGTGGCTGTGGATAGCTTCATAGTGATGAGGCCTAACCCCTGCACCACCAGGGAGACCCTGCAACATAATTTTTTCAATACAAGCCAATTATTTTTTTAAAAAAAGTCCCCTCCAGCTAAATAAATAAAATTATAATATATTTAAAATGTACAAGGTTAGGACTTAATATACATTGGAAATATTGCCCCCATTGAATTAACATAGCTATCATCTCACATACTGACCTTTTGTTTTGAAGTAGAACAAAAGGGTTGGTTAAATAAATTTTAATGCAATGTTATTATGAATAGTCAACATAAAAAAACAGTGGATCTCAGATTGTATTCATCTTATAGCTGAAAGTTTGTAAACTTTCACCAATCTATTTTCCTCCACCCCCAGGCCCCAGAAAACACTTTCTTACTGCTTTGCTTTTGTTTTCAAAAATGGATTCCACTAAACAGTGATATATCAATAGTGTGATGTTTTCCTCCCTCTGGTTTATTTCATTTATCACAATTCTCTAGCTTTATCTATGTTGTTGTAAATGATAGAATCTCCTTATTTTTTGTTATCAATTACATCTCATATTTTCTTGATCCATTCCTTGTTCAGCATTCACTTAGACTGTTTTCATGCCTAGGTTACTGCAGATAAAGCTGCACTGAACATGGAAATATAGAAACTTCTTTGATATAATGATTTCATTTCCTTTGGGTGAATATCAGAAGTGGGATTGCTGGATCACATGCTCATCCAAGTTTTAATTTCTTGTGGGACCTTCATACTGCTTTCCATAATGAAAAGGCCAATTCTATTTCTTTTTAAAGATTTATTTATTTATGCATACAGAACTGGAGTACAGGCCGGGGGTACAGGGGGTGAGCGGATTCACCATAGTCAGAGTGGGGAGCAGAAGAACACTGCTGATGGGAGCAGTGGGCGAGACAGGAGAAGTCTGCTGCACCATGTGGGTCACCTCCAGGGTGGGGATTGAACTCGCACTGAAGTAGCTGTGGCCAGCTTCTCAGTGCTGCGCTTTAACCCACTGCACTACTAGGGAGGGTGAAAAGGCCAATTCTCTAAACAGGCTCAAGGTAGTTTTAGGAAAGTTATCCTTTTTTCCTTTTCTTTTCACTGTGACAAAATTTCAGCACAGGTTATAGACTGCACAGAACCACTCTGGTCTTAAACTTGGGGGGGCTGGGAGCCCAGAGTGGGCAGTGGGCTGCCCAGCCAGAGACCTTGGGACTTTCAGACCATCACAGGAGTGGGAAGATGCCTAGTCATTGGTCTCTGGAGGCAATAGGCATTTGGAAATGCTTGTGAATTTGGTGACTACTGTCCCCAGCGTTCTAGCCAGAGGTATCTTCTCAGAGGTATCTTCTCAGTGACCCTGCTAAGGGCAGGGAAAGTAAGATGGTAGTTTCTGAACCTAGAGAAGTATTTCTGATCTGACATTCGACTGGTGGCTTAATTCTGTTCTCCGTAGAGCTGTAGTTTTGAACTAAATTTTAGCCATTCTTTTCAAGACCCTACTTACTGTTGGTGTGTTATTTTTCTGTTTATAAGGAAGAACCCAGAGAAACTCTTCTTATGGGTCAGGTGTGAGCCTGATGACCTGATTTACTATTAAGAGTTGGGGTTGTAAACAGCAGAAACCAAGTTGTGAAACCAAGTACTTAAGTACAAGTGCAAAGGAAGCGCCCTGAGAAGCCAAGAAAGTTAATATCCACATGGGACCACAGAATAGCTCATTCTTCCACATCTTGCCCAAACCTTGAGGGTCCACTCCTCATGCTTGTTAAGTCTTTGCTAAACTCTTCTTGTCCCTGGAAATCCCTCAGGGCAAGTGTCTATGTTTGCCAGATCATTTGGTTTGTTCCAAGTCCCCTTAGTCTTGGCGGAACTCTGAATCTTTGCTTCTTTCTTCAAAAAATCATCCCTTCTAGAAAAATGGTTGAGAAAGAGTTGCAAAAGGAAAGAGATTTAACTGAACTCTAGATTGATTGAAAGTTTTACATCTGAGGAAATCTAAATTGATGCCAGAGAAGACTGTACTTTTATTTTTTTAAATTTATTTATTTATGTACACAGAGTTGGGGTACAGGCCAGAGGTGCAGGGGTGGTGAGAGGCTTCACCAAAGACGGAGTGGGGAGCAGAACAGGCAGACTGACAAAGTACACTGCTGAGGGGAAGCAGCGTGCGGGTCAGGAGAGGTCTGCCACGCCATGTGGGTCAGCTCTCCAGCCGGGGGTCAAACTCATGCTGAAGCAGCTGCCACCAGAGTCATAGTACTTGTGCGCTAATCCCGGCACCACCAGGGAGGACCCTGTGTCCTCAGCCAGGCTGCAGCTCTGTGGCCAACATCTCTTCCTCTCTTTGCTCTTGAGTTTATTTTCCTTAAAAAGGAATAATCTGTGAGATGAAACTTGGCCAAAGGAGAATAATAAGCTAGTGCATATAGAGCAATCACACCTTCCAGATTCTGTTCTAATTTTCTTATATAATCTCATATAATCCTCTGTTAGTCCCAGGAGGAGGACTGTTATTCACATTTATATAGGGAAAAGTAGGTGGCATTAGTAAATTTGATGAAAGCACACCATCGTATTAGGGGAGAAACTAGAATTTGAACCAAGGCAGAGAAACACCAGGGTATGGGTTTATAACTGTGAAATGGCTGCTTCCAGTGAAGACAGTAATCACAGGGACCAGGCAGGTTAGCAGTGTCTGCCACCTCTCTTCTAGAATTAGAACTTTGCTCTACCTTTGTGCAATTAAAAAGTTCATTGAAAAGATTTTCTAAAGCCATAGAAGCTGATGCTCCCCAAATTTCAGACTTCCTCTCCAGAAAATTTGAAAAATTCCATGCAGACTTAAGAACAATGCTTCATCCATACAAAAGATATCACTGGGCTCTGGGTAGAGCCAAATCATCCCAAGGAGACTTTCTCTGTTGCTAAATGCAAAACCTCAGGAGAGAGACAGCAGGCTCAAGAAATCAAAATAAATTAAGACCTAGCTTAGCTCACTAATGTTCTTTGATTTATTTGAGGCACAAAAATATCTGTCCCTGAAAATTTCTTTTTTTTTTTTTAGCTTTATTTTATTTATTTATGAATATAAGAACTGGGGTGGGGCGATAACTCACCAGAGACAAAGTAGGGAGTAGAACAGTAAGATCCACTGAAATCCACTGCTGAGGGCAGTAGTGGGCAAGACAGGAGAAATTTGCTGTGCCATGTGGGTCAGCTCTTTAAAGGGCTGGGGATTGAACTCAGGCCACAGTGGCTGGTGCTATCTTGACAGTGCTGACTTTAACCCCTGTGCCACCAGGAAGGCCCCTGTTCCTGAAGTTTTCCTTTTGTGTGTATTCCTGAATGCTGAAAGTTTTTTGCTGAAGTCCATTATGCACTTACATCAAACTATCACCTGCTTTAATGACTAATACATGCAGATACTAATCCATGCATGCAATTCATCAATCTGAAATCCCATGCTGTGACACATAACTCCACTTCAAAGTCTTGGTAGCAAAAATGAAGAAAGCCAAGAATCTGGGTGAGTGAATCTCTCTTTTTTAATCTTTACATCTTTCTCTTTTGGTTATCAAACACAGAGTTTCAAGTGAGGGCGTTTAAGATTCACCATTCACTTAAATTTTGAGAACAGACTTTTTCGTTTGTTTTTGAAAGCCTTTCTTTCCTGGCTGGGTTCAGTGAATCCACTCTTGCTTGAGCATGAATAGTAGTCCTGGCCTTTTTGAATTCCTTTGATCATATTCATGTACAAGTGGGCCCATAAATGAAAGGATTTTCAGAGGGGACGGTGGCTTCTCATTAATCCCACACAGCATTCATTCCATCTCAACCGTCAGAGACAATTCATGACGGGAGTCTGGCATTAAGAGGGGAAATGAACACACTTCTCACACTTGATAAAGATCTGTATTAACTGTATAAAAAATGTGCTAGGCACCATGGTGATGACTCTGACAATGTAGTAGCAATAAAACAGATGATTAAAAATGAAGAAGACTGACACTCTTTAGTAATTGGGAGCAGAGCTCTTAACCTTTGTGGTCATATGCATATTTATCTTGAGATATTAAACCGAAAGTCATTATTTAATGGTGTTTTGGTATCTCTTGGGATTTGCTTTATGGGGAGACACTGAGTCTAATTCTCTGTTTGGAAATAGGCTCACTTTATTGTTAATATTTGATAAATGTTTGCAATTATGGTAGTTATGTAGAAGGTTGTGAATTTGGTGGAGCCCGGAAGGATAGCAAAGCTAGACCTTTAATTCTGTGTTGTCAGACCCCATCTGTGTGGGAATAGCAGAAGTAGGGGCACAGAAATATCTGTGGGTCCCCAGGGCTGCTGGCTCTCCTTTCTCACTCTGTTCAATTGGACTCCATTCTTTCCTCCTCAGCACTGATTTTTTATTTATATTTAAATAAATATTTATTTATATTTACTCATATTGTTTTAAGCCATTCAACAATAATTTTGTTGGTGTATTTTCTAAACGAGGCACTTTGTGGTGAGTTGATATGTCAGTGGTGAAGAAAACAGATATATTTCCTTTTCTCACAGAGCTAATATTTTCTCCATTGCATGTGTCAGAACCAAAGAGTATTATTCAACCACTTATGTCTTGAATTTGGGTCATACTAGATAACTTTTGAACCTGGAAGACTATCTCAAATGTAGATATGTTCACAGAGATAACTTGGAAAGTAACAGATTATCTATAGACTTTTAATTTTTAGGTACCTAGCAGATCATGTAAATGAAGATGGATGCAGAGGTGACTTTTTTTAGTCACTCTGGCACAAAGCTCATCTTTACTTTCTGAAACCCAGGGATACAGTATAAAGGGCTGGACCGTTTTGCTGAAAAGCAGTATCAACTGCCTGATGGATTGTCAGCTTCATTAACCTAGGGCCTTATAATTTATTTTTGGGTTGTGCAGAATGGAAAAGAATGTTACATGTGTGCACCACTTGTCAACAGCTTCAGTGAGCTTAGCATTCAGAATAACTGGCAGAAGTAACAGTGATGCTTGTGAGGAATAGGAGAGGCTTGCAGTGACAGGGGCCTGTGCCTACCAGAAATCAGACAAGCCACCTTCTTGGCTAGATAGAGCAGTCTGTCTACACTGGGGAGAATTAGCAGCTTTGAACTAGTTACTTGCAAATCAGAGATGAGCAGCCACAAATGACACCCCACTGTGCTTTTGTGTGGGGTCCTTCCACCTGTGCTCCCAAGGTAATCTTCCTATTGGGAGGAAAGAAGAATGGACAAAGACCATGGTAGATTTATTCTAATAGCTTTCAAAGAAATGTTGGACTACTCAGAAGGCAAATGGCCAGGGGAAAAGTAAGTCTTAGAGCAAGTGAATTAAGGAAAGGAAGATTCAGGTTTAGTGACTATAAAGGCATGGGATGAAGAGGAAGGCAATTGAAAGGATGTCTATGACAGGCTCTCCTACATAGCTGGGGGAAATGTAAACTGGTAGAACCACTATCAAAAGTCTTGTGAGTTTCCTCAGGTTACTAAAAATGGAGCTACCATTTGACCTAGCAGTTCCACTCCTAGGGATCTACCCGAAGGACACAAAAACATTAATTTGAAAGGATACATGTACCCCCATGTTTATTTACCTATTTATAATAGGTAAAACCTGGAAACAACCCAAATGGCCAAAAATAGATGATTGGATCAAGAAAATATAGTTTATATATATATGGGATAATATATATATATATATTATATGGGATAATAGCCAGCCATCAAAAAGATAGACTCATACCATTCACAGCAATAAGGATGGAGCAAGAAGAGATCATGCTCAGTGAAATAAATCAGAAGGCAAAAGAAAAAATATTGCATGGTTTCACTTATAGAAGGAATATAGGGGAAACAAGTTGGACCTAGGGGAACATAATAGCAATACAAAACATAACACAACACAGCGAAACAAGCAATTATAAATCAGACATCCTGCAGGGAAGGGGAAGGAAGAGGGGCTGGAAGGAGGGAGGGAGGAGCACAGGGTTCTGGGGTGATGGTGTATGTGTGAATTGGGGAGAGAATATGATGGGGTCTATCTACACCTCAGAGGGGAGAAATAAACATTGTTTAAAAATGAACAATGATGTAAAATATATATAAATAATTAAAATAATTTAAAAAATAATTTAAAAATTTAATTAAAAATAAAGAAAGACTTAACAAGCCATCAGATATTTGGAGCATTTAATTTAGCACTAACATCTGCCACTACTATGATATCCTGTAATTTCCAATGTTTTCTATCAGTCTGTAAAATATTTAAGTCCAGTGATACCCAAATGGAATTGACCCACTGCTGGCCCAGGGTGTTACATATACTTTTAAAATGATTGAACCCAAAGCAGACTGACTTGAGACCTTTATTTCTCTGTCCAAGTTCCAGCAGGGGACCCAAGGTCAGACGTAGCCTAAATGGAATGACCTGAGGTTGAAAATAAAGATTTTTGCAATTGCTGAAGCTCAGCGCTCTGTAATATACACAGACAGAAGGGAAGTAACATGGGGAGTCAAGGGTGAAGCTGCCGGGGTATGTGATACCACGGTAGAAGGTTGCCAAGGTCAGAGTAAAACTTCAGAGAGGAAGGAAGTAGACATATCTGAGGTAGGCTAGTGAAGTAACAACTTTACTAGCTGACTTCAGGGTAGGATACATGAATGGAGAGTCTTATCGTTATCACCTCACAGGCAGATTCAGGACAGAGCACATGCCAGCCTCCAAGATCTCAGGAAGCTGTGCATTAAGATCTAGTAGGAATGCCATGTGGGTCACCTCCAGGGCTGGGATCGAACTCACACAGAAGCAGCTGCAGCCAGCTGGCCGTGCTGCATCCTAACCCATTGTGCCACCAGGGATGGCCCTAGAAGTCCCAGTTTTTCATATTCAATCTGAAACAGTCTTGCCCATAACAAAAGTTCAATAAATATTCATTAACTTGTGTCAAAGAAAGTATCTAATCAGCTTGCAAAATCTGAAGCACTATCAACTACTTATATCTTCGAATGTCTGTATTAAGTAGGAAAGTCTATGGTTTGAGCCACAAAATACTTAGTTAATAACACAAAGAACATTAATAACTAATATTTATTGATAATTTAACTGTGGTTTAGGAAATGAATTACATGCAGTAATTCATTAAAGTATCATGACAGCCCTATGAAATAAGAAGTATTATTGCTGATATTTTGGGGATGAGGAAATAGGTACCAAGAGGTTAGGTATTTATACAAGGTTATACCTCTAGCAAATTGTAGAGCTGGAAATCAAGTCACTTAAATAACAGAGACAGTTATTTCACATCCAATCCCTGGAAGGTGGTGGCCTTCTGGTTCCTTCAGAGACTCTACTATGTCAGGACATTGGGTTGGTGCTTCTGGCTGTCTCTTGACTACTCCCTCAAGCTCACAGCATCACTGTTGTGATGAAACTGAGTGGGTGTCAGAGGCAAGCTAGAAGAAGAAAATGGTAAAGAAGGTCCAGATCTAGAATGGGGAAATTGTGCATGTGAAAGAAATGTGGGATCACTCGGATTTATAGTTTGCCTGGATTTATAGTTTGCCTGGTAGTTTTGTCTGTTTTTTTTTTCCGACCCCTTGTTCTGTTCTCTTATATTCCTCCAAAAATATGGAACTGTCTGATATTTTTCTTTTTCCTTCTGGCTTATTTCACTGAGCATCAACCCTCCAGCTCCATCCATGTTGCGGCAAATGGCATGATTTTATCTTTTTTGATTGCTGATTAGTATTCTATAAATCCAAGACATACAGCAGGGGAAGAGGAGGGTGAGGGGCCAAAACAGGGGAGGCAAGAGCACAAGGGACTGTGGTGATGGTTCCTGGGGATGTGATAGTGAGATTTATGGGGACTACATCTGAGAGGAGACATTAAATGTCATACAAAAATTAACAATGATATAAAAATAACTAAATAACCGAATGAATGAAATACTAAGAAATGGAAATGCTCCCCTCTTTACGCATTTAAGGATGCCTGTGGCTGCAGGTAGTGGCGGGCCTAGCACTGGCGGCTAACTGCAATGCGACGGCAGAGGCGGCCGCTGTATCTGTCGCGCAGTGCGTATTTGGTATTGTCCTTTTTGTCTCGTCTCTTCTGCCGGTTCGTCTACTTGCTGTGGCTAGAGACAGAAAGTTGGCCAGCTCCGTAGCCTCTGATATGTTGTGGACTCCGTCCAGCTCCTTTGAAAAGGCTCCGTTGGATGTCCGTGGCTCATCTGCTTAACTCTCAAGTTTTGGAGTTTGTCTTTTTCTGCTTTCCATGCTGGATAGATTGATGACTCTTTGTTTTTGTGACTACAAAAGCCACAATTCAACTACTGTGTCTTAAAAACAAAACAAAACAAAACAAAACAAAAAACCAAAAACACCCTTGAGTATTAACTGTAACTGAATAGCATTGTCATCTTAGCACATTTTGAATAATTTCAACAAAGTGTTGTATTAAAAGAGCATTAGCCTCATATCTAAAAAAATCCCTAGAAAATCCATTTAGCCTTTGCTTATGTTTCCTAATGAGAGCTCTAATGGAAATTCCTTTACATTCAACAAAACTACCACATATCCTTTCCCCAATCTCTCTGGCAGCACTGTGCCTCCCATGGTGTGGCTGCTAACCACCTCCCCCCATCACTATCTCAAAAGACTTTACTTTTTAAAAAAGATTTATTAATTTATGCTTACATAACTGGGGTATAGGCCAGAGGTGTGGTGGGTGAGAGGATTCACCAGAGACAGAGTGGGGGGCAGAGCAGGCAGATGTACTGAAATACACTTCTGAGGGGGAGCAGCAGGTGGGTCAGGAGAGGTCTACCACGCAGGTCTGCTCCCTGGCAGGGGTTCTAACTCCTACAGTGGCTTTGGAGAGCTTCATAATGTGGTGCTTTAACCTGTTGCGCCACCAGGGAGAACCCTCAAAAGGCTTTACTTTTTTTTTTTTTTTTAAAGATTTATGGGGCCCTCCCTGGTGGCGCAGCGGGTTAAAGCACAGCGCTGAGAATCTGAGGCCACTTCCGCATGAGCTCGATTCCCGCCTGCCCCGGAGGTGACCACATGGCGTGGCAGACCTCTCCTGAACCGCCCGCTGCTCCCCTCAGCAGTGTGCTTCCGTCGATCTGCCTGTTCTGTTCCCCGCTCTGTCTCTGGTGAAGCCTCTAGCCGCCCCTGAGCCTCTGGCCTGCACCCCAGCTCTGTATGCACAAATAAATAAATCTTAAAAAAAAAAAAGATTTATGTATTTATGCATACAGAACTGGGGTATAGGCCAGAGGTGCAGGGGCAATGAGAGGAATCACCAGAGACAGAGTGGGGAGCAGAACAGGCAGATTGACAAAGTACATTGCTGAGGGGAGCAGAGGGCGGGTCAGGAGAGGTCTGTCACGCGGTGTGGGTCACCGTGGGATGGGGATCCAACTCATGCTGAAGTGGCTTTAGCTTCTTAGTGCTGTGCTTTAAGCCGCTGCACCACCAGGGAGGGCCCAAAAACCTTTTACTTTTTAAAGAAGTTGCTTCTAGACTTTATTCTTAACCCAATCCACTGGAGAGCCACATTTTTTTCTCTGTCTTTTTTTTCTTGTGTAGAAGAACTGGGTTATAGGCCAGAGTTGTGGGGGTGAGAAGATCCACCAGAAACAGGGTGGGGAACAGAATAAGTGGATCTACCTAAACACACTGCTGAGGGGAGCAGTGGGTGAGACAGGAGAGGTCTGCTGCACCATGTGGGTCAGCTCCCTGGCCAGGGATTGAACTCAGGCCACAGTTGTGATATGTATCTGTAGGCCACCAGGGCCATCCCTGGGCCACTTTCAAAGACTCAGAAATCTTTAAACATGTGTTTGGCCCCAATTTCCTTCTTTCCATCAAGCTCTATTTCCCACCTCTGTTTCTTGCCTCTTTTCACATTATTTTACTTTCTCTGGAATTCTTTCAGAGTTTTCCTGATAACATACCCCAAAAAGCAAATGATGTTTCCTCTTTTGTATCTGGAAAAGAAATACCTGTCATCAAATATTTTCATCTTCATCACAATGGAAAAGAATACAAGACTTCAGAATATAACTTGGAAATCAAGGGAACATTACAAATTAACTGCTTTGTTATACAAGTTTCAACTTTTTTCTAGTTCAAATTATTTAACCTCTTTGTTTCAATGATCTCAGTGTTTTACTTCTTTTCTAATTGATTTCCTTTTATATCTTTCTCTTGCCTAATTGCCCTAGCTAAGACTTCCGACACCATGTCAAATAGTGGTGATAGAAGTGTACACACTTGCCTTAGAGGAAAAGCTTTCAGTTTCCTCCACTGAGTATGATGTTCATTGTGTGTTTGTCATATATGGCCTTCATTATATTGACATATGTTTCTTCTGTCCCCATTTTCTTGAGAGTTTTTAATCATAAAAGGACACTGAATCTTGTCAAATGCTTTTTATATATCTATTGATATGATCATATGATGGTATCATTCTTTTTGCTTTTTTCCATTTTAATAACTTTTTATTATCACAGGAGCAGTATATGTGCATTGAAAGAAAACTCAGAAAATAGATACAAAAATAACAAGCATCATATGCCACCCAGAAACCATCACTTTGAATGCTGCAAAACATTTAGTGTTACATGCTTTTGTGCCCATATATATGTGTGATTTTTACCAAAATATTATTTCTACTATTTTTAACCTTTTCCAGTCAACAATATTCAACTTTCCATTTTGCTAATTGTTGATCTGCTTTAACTTCCTAACCATATTCCATAATTGACTTAAAATTACCCTTACAACTGGTTTATCCAAACCAGTATATCAACCTGATCCCAGGTGAAATCTGGTTACATCCTTTTTGCTCTTTTAACACAGCTTAGTCCTTTTTTATGACTCGATTTCTTGGAACCATGTAGCCAGTTGTCCTGAAGAATATTCTATCTTCAAAGATTTTTTAGTTGCTTCCTTGTGGTTTCATTGGTCTTGTTGCTCTAATCCCTGCACTTCCTTTAAAATGGTATCAGTGATGCGTGCTGGTGCTGACCAATACTGAGGGGCGTGCTGACCAATACATTCACCTGAACGTAGGAGACTCAGAGCTGCAGGAAGGTGAAACAGGAGTCTGGAGTTTGTTTATTAGGACGACCCATGAGTATATATAAGGTCTGACATGCCTTGTGCATGGAGAAAAACAGGAAGTGTACCTGACGTGGGGGTTGGGTACATGTTTGTACAGGGCCTGCTGGCTTCTTGCAGTTTCTGCTAAAAAGAAGGTAGTGGGCTACAGCTGTTTGCAGGACAGAGTGCACTGTGCTCTACTTGCTTGTTTGTTGACCTTTCTGGGGAGTGTGCTCACCCATGCACAACATCAGCCAGGGCGGACAGGTGCACTTGAGGTTCTGTCGAGTTAGCCACATATCAGGCACATAGACATAGAGGGTTGTCTCTTCAAATGTCTGGCCTGAATTGTTCTACAACATCATTATTGAAAACAAAAACCAGGGCCCTCCCTGGTGGCGCAGAGGGTTAAAGCACAGCACTAAGAAGCTAAAGCCCCATAGGCATGATCCCCGCCCTGGAGCTGACCCATATGGTGCGGCAGACCTCTCCTGACCTGCCTGCTGCTCCCCTCAGCAGTGTACTTCGTCAGTCGGCCTATTCTGCTCCCAACTCGGCCTCTGGTGAATCCTCTCACCTCTGGCCTGTACCCCAGTTCTATATGCATAAATAAATAAAACCTTAAAACAACAACAAAAATGTCCTTGTGATGGGGAACAAATAAGTCTTAGAATAAGCAAACTAAAACACAAGTCAACTAAATAAACTGCATGATGCTTGACTGGATCCAGAATGGGATGTGTGGATAACAGCCCAAAAGGACATTAAAGGAATATGTGAGACATACAAGTTGTCTATCTGATGAATGTTTCTCAAATTCAATGTGCATCTGGAAATCTTACGAGAGTGCAGATTATGATTCAGCAGGTATGGGATGGACTTAAGAGACTGCTTTCTTAGTGGTGCTGGGCCTGAGACCTCCCTGTTGAATAGCAATGGTATGAAAGAGTAAAAGCAATGAATGCAGTAAATCAGGGGACCTGTATTTAATTTCTTATTTTTCAAAAAAGATTTATTTATATTTATTAATGCATAGGGTGTAGGCCTGAGGTGTGGGGATCACTCAAGACAGAGTGGGGAGCAGAGCAGGAAGATCTCCTGAGATACACTGCTGAGGGGGTGAGTCAGGAGAGGTCTGCTGTGCCATGTGGTCAGCTCTTGCCTCAGTGGTTGGCCACAGCTTGTTTGTGCTGCAACTTTAACCCCTGCACCACCAAGAGATCCCTAATTTCTTAACCTTATAGTCCCTGGTTCATGAACCCGCTTTTCAGCTTCCTTGAAGAAAGTCTGCACAACATACCTGGTTACAGAGTTATTGAGAGAACTGTGTAAGACTCCATGACACACCTTATAAATCATTCATATCATAGACGTGTTAGTTTTTATTGCTAGTAGGTTATTGTCTTCCTTAGTTATGTCCATCCTTACACATGGCCTTTTCCCAAGTTACTTCAGCTTCTGCTTGATGTTAATTAGATGTTGGATCCTTGTTTTCACCTCTTACCTTAGGCACCCCGGGGTAGAAAGTCATCTCCCGACTCCCTCCCTGCCACTAAGGATGGGCCCAGGATGGGCAGTTCAGATTTTCTCGTGGCTGGGTGCAGGGCTTTGTCAGGAGGGACAATGACTGTTAAAGGTGCCTCAGAGCCACATCTCCTATGTAGATCCATTACCAGAAGGCCGGGCTCAGTATAGAGGATCAGTGCGCTTACGTGGAGTCACGTGACATTGGCGCATTTGCATGGTGCAAATTTCCTTTTCTTTCTTTCTTTTTTTCTTTAAAGATTTATTTATGCATTCAGAGCTGGGGTACAGGCCAGAGGTGCAGGGGTGGTGAGACTATTCACGAGAGATAGAGTGGAGAGCAGAATAGGCAGATTGACAAGTACACTGCTGAGGGGAGCAGCAGAGGATTCAGGAGAGGTCTGCCACGCCATGTGGGTCGCCTCCCTGGCAAGGGATGGAACTCGTGCTGAAGTGGCTGCAGACCACTTAATAGTGCTGTGCTTTAATCTGTCGCTCCACCAGGGAGGGCCAAATGGTGCAAATTTCTGTACCTGTCTTCACTGAGAATAACCAGGTAAGGCAGTTGCAATGGATTTGTGACATCCAGGAGTATGTTGATGTGCTTGTTACATAATCAGAAAAGCAAAACTGCCAGTGATTAAGGTGTATTAGTAGGGGTTTATTTGTTTGGGGCCAACAAATCTGGGTCCCATTTTATCTTCTGCCATATTCAGTTGAGTAGAGCTAATACATAATGGGCCTCTTATCTCACACCATGAACAACCCCATTTGATTGGGGGTGGGGACATCTGTGGTCACAGTAGAAAAGATTTCTGTTTTTAAAACTTTCATGTAGATCATAGATTGAGGCATCCAGCAGGGGAGGGAGAAGGGGGAGGTCAAAACAGGGGAAGGGGCCCTCCCTGGTGGCGCAGCGGGTTAAAGCACTGCACTAAGAAGCTAAAACCACTTCGCATGAGTTCCATTCCCGCCTGCCCCCGAGGTGACCACATGGCGTGGCAGACTTCTCCTTTCCCGCCCGCTGCTCCCCTCAGCAGTGTACTTTGTCGATCTGCCTGTTCTGCTCCCTACTCTGTCTCTGGTGAAGCCTCTCACCACTCCTGAGTCTCTGGCCTATATCCCAGTTCTGTATGTACAAATAAATAGATATTAAAAAACAACAACAACAACAACAACAAAAACAAAAACAGGGTAAGGAAGAGCACAAAGGACTGTGGTGATGGGTCATGGGTGCTGTGGTGATAAGGGAACTATGGGGACTACACCTGAGGGGAGACATCAAGCACTGTCCAAACTTTTACAAGGTAAGAAAATAAAATAACTTGAAAAAAGAAAGAAAAGATAATCATTTTGAAGTCATAATGGGACACTAACAACTGGAACTTACATGGTTTTGAGTGTTGGAGTAAGTTTATTTGTATTGTATATTGTATATAATGCTGATATATTTCTATATCTATCTATCTGTCTGTCTATCTGTCTACCTACCTATTATATATAATGCTGATATATTGTTCTCCATAAAGGGATATTTAAGGTAGAAATGTTCCTAAGAATTGAAGGCCATTTCAGTTGATTCAGCTATTTGGTTGCAAGCCACAGAAAATGAGTCTAGACATTTCAAGTAAAAATGTAATTCCGGGCCCTCCCTGGTGGCGCAGCAGGTTAAAGCAAAGCACTGAGAAGCTAAAGCCACTTCAGCATGAGTTCGATCCCTGCCTGCCCCGGAGGTGACCACATGGTGTGGCAGACCTCTCCTGACCCGCCCGCTGCTCCCCTCCGCAGTCAGTCTACCTGTTCTGCTCCTCACTTGTCTCCGGTGAATCCTCTCACTGCCCCTGCACCTCTGACCTGTACCCCAGTTCTGAATGCATAAATAAATAAATCTTTAAAAAAATGTAATTCCTTGGACGGGGATATGATCCCTCACAAGGTTGACAGGCAAAATGAAGGTGCAGGTATAGGTAGCTCCGCTGGGCTTCTTTAATGGAACTTGCTTGGCATCTCCAGGCTGTGGTCTAGAATGAGGTGCTGTATTGGTTTAGTATTTGAGGTCTTTTGGTAAGTTAGCTCCCTGGGGGGTGAGTTGACTGGGATGAGCTTTGCTCATGGTTATTCCCTGATTGCACTAAGAGAAAGGACTCAGGTGGAAGGAATATTCAGAAACTCTTGGCTTCAGTAGGAAGGAAATTAGCATGCTGCTAAAAAGAAGGAAATGAAGTCTGGGCAGCCAAAGCATGCTTCAGTAATTTTCTTAATTGAGCAATGGATAAGATGAAAAACATTAGCTTTGTTTGGCTCCATGCACGAGGCAAACTCCTGTGGTAGACACAGCTGCCAATATAATGTCATAATAACAGCTAAAAGTAAAGACATTGGAGTCAGAAAAACCTGGTGAAAAATCCACTTTATCACCTATAAATTATGTTACCCGAAGCAAGTTTGTTAACATGGCTAAGCCTCAGTTTCTTATTTTGTAAGAATGGAGATGAATACTGACTTCAAGATTTGTAGTCAAGGTTAAATAAAATTGCGTGTATGAAATACTTAGCTAAGAGCCTCATGCACCCTCTGTAAGTGCCAACACTATTATTAAAATTTTGTCAGACTGTCAGCTCTGAAATCCACTGTCTTTTCTTTTGTTTCCCTTACAATAAGCAGGACAACAAAAGACTTTTCAAGCCATTGCCCAGTTGATATTATACACATGGACACATTTGTTTTTAGACAAGTTTCATTCATGATCTCTTTATAAAAAAGTGCACAATTCATCTAATACACAGCTTTTCTGTCATTTTGAGAAACACTTATTAGCACACAGCAGTTCCTGAATGCCTGCCTTAAGATCTCTCCTCAGAGCTCATAGCCTGTTGCCATGGAAGAGTCTTTGAAGGTTGGGAAACTATAAATGGCACATGTGCCATAGAGGAAACAAAGATGGGGCTTAGGGGGCTACTGCAGTACTATGTGGAAGAAAATTCTAATGAGCATAATTGTAAGCAGCCTCCTGCCTAAATATATTAGAACCTATTATAGCTTAGCTTAGTATTACACATCCAGATATATCAGCATTTAAGTCATCTCCCTTGATATAAAGCAAAATACATCATGTAGCCGGGAGAGAACATTGCAGTGCTTTTAAAAAAATACTTATTTTTATTAATATGACATTGCATTATAGCATTATATAAGTTTCAGGTGTACATCGCTGACAATATGCATAAATACTGCATTAAATAAAACACTAAATTCCAATTGTATTGTTGCAATTTTCCCATTTATTTCAACGTACCCCTCTAACCCCTTTCCTTCTGTTAATGACTAATTAGCTTAATTCCTACTTGTACTAGAAGAGAAAGAAATCCAGAAAAATAATCCTATTTACAATCCCATCAAAATGAAGTAAATACCTAAAAGTAAACTTCAAAAAGGAGTTGAAAAATCTGTACAGAGGACACTATAAAAATTATTAATGAAGTAGCAGATAGGAGATGGAAATATTTCCTTGCTCATGGATTGGAAGATTAACATTGTAAAAATGGCAATCTTGGCCCTCCCTGGTGGCGCAACAGTTAAGGAGGAGTGCTGCGAGGTAGCAGCAGCTGCTTCGGAGTGAGTTCTATCCCTGGCCCTGGGGGTGAGCCACATGATGCTGCAGACCTCTCCTGACCCCCCTGCTTGCTCCCTTCAGCAATGTACTTCGTAGATCTGCCTGTTCGGCTCTGCACTCTGTCTCTGGTGAATCCTCTCACCACCCCTGCACCTCTGGCCTGTACCCCAGTTCTGTATGCATAAATAAATAGATCTTTAAAATAAATAAAAAAATGAACAACCTAATTAAAAAATGGACAGAGGATCAGAATAGACTCTTCTCCAAACAATAAGCATAATAAAATGTTCATTATCTATTATTATTAGAGAACTGCAAATCCAAACAACATTGCCATGACAGTCCATACTTGTGAGGATGGCTATTATTCATTTTAATGCTTTCATTTTTCTCTTTCCTTTTAAAATCTGGATCACCAGTTTACAGAGTTAAACCAGTTTTAGTTTTTGAGGATGCAACACTGTGGGGTTATTGATTTCATTTTGTTTTGGAGGCCTCTGCTGGCTTTAAGTCCTGAGACCTGTAGTTACAGTTGCTATGTCAGCAGGGGTCAGGCTGGCTTTGGTGGGTTTTCCCACCATCCAGAATGTGCTATATTCCCCTCCCTGGGACCCCAGATTTGAGGCTGGGGCAGGGTGTCTGCTGTCAGTGCACTTCCTGAGGTCTGCACCAGGACTTAGGGGCAGGGAGAAAGTGTAGGATAAGAGCTTCTTCTGTGCTCCTACCTGTGTGGATTGCCCCATCTATTCCAGATGGGCTTTTCCTGGCTCAAGGTCATGTGTCATTGTGGCCACTCCACGACCCTTGGCTGGACCAGCAGCTTGGTATGTGGCCCCTGCCCTGGGTCTCAACCTCCAGACATTTCCCTCCATCCCCTTCTCTCTAATGAAACACATCTGTCTTTGTCCTCTGAGGGGCTGTCTGTGTCTGTCTCTGTGGTGCGAGGGGAGCTCCAGTCTCACCCGAGCTGCAGGAATCTCTTGGCGTCATGTCCCTCCTGTTAAATGCTAGCTGTTCCACTTGGGAGTCACGCAAGGAAACTCCTCTGTGGTTATCTTGGTGAGGTCATCTCCTGCAATCCCTTTCTTAACTTGATTTCCTGCTTCTAGTCTCCATCTTAAGTAATTTTAAGGAAAGCTATCAGATTTCTTTTGTCTCTACATTACAAATATTCAATTGTTCTCAATTTCTACAGAATAAGTTCCATTCATTAATTTAGTCTTTCAGTCAACGTTTATCAAGCTCCTTAGATCCGGTGCACTCAATGCTGGTGATAGAAAGATGACTAGAGAAAGAGTCCTCTTTTGGCAATACATAGATTAATCCTCTCTTCCTGGGAAGAAAATGGCATGTTTTTATGTATTTCAGTAGATTTATGCAAACTCTCTTATGAAAGCAGGAAGAGGAAGAACTTATTTCTGCTGGATGTGACTTTAAAAAAAGAAGGGAAAGGAAAGAAGAAGACAGGACAAGAAGTCTTTGAAAGAGAAGGCAGAGAACTCAAAAGCATAGAGTTGAGAAGAAAAGCCTGTTTTCTTCTGGAATTCACAGTTGGGTGCCTTGGTGGATGTGTGGAACACAGAGGCAGCAGACAGAGAGAGACAGCAAAAGAAAGTGGGCAAAGGCCAAATCCTTACAGGGCTTACAGGCTTAACTAAAGAGGTGACAGTGTGTAAGGAGTGCTCAGATTTGATTTTTTATGGAAGAATCATTCTGGTGGAAGAATAGCTGGGAAGTATAAGAAAAACAGTTTAGTTGGGACAAACTTGATCTAAAGGCCTATAATGACAGTGGCTAGAAAAAATATTTTAGAGCAGAAAGAGATTGTAGGTGGAAAATACCCTGTAGTGTAATAATAAGATGGAATAGCATACTATAGGTTAAAATATGAATTATGTCTGTTTTTTTAAAAAAGATTTATTTATGTATGCACACGGAACTGGGTACAGGCCAGAGGTTCAGAGGTGGTGAGAGGATTCACCAGAGACAGAATGGGGAGCAGAATAGGCAGACTGATGAAGTATACTGCTGAGGGGAGCAGTGGGCGGGTCAGGAGAGGTCTGCTGGGCCATGTGGGTCGCCTCCGAGACATGCAGGGATCAAACTCATTCTGAAGTGGCTTTAGCTTCTCAGTGCTGTGCTTTAACTCACTGTGCCACCAGGGAGGGCCCGGATTATGTCTGTTTTTTAAATATATAATTTATTTATTTATATTTTACATCATTGATCATTTTGTACAGTGTTTACTTTCTCTTCTCAGGTGTCCATCTCCATCTGTAGAATTCCCACACCAAGTCACCCACGCACCATCACCACAGTGCCTTATGCTCTTCCCGCCCTCGCTTTGATCTCTCTCCCTCCCCCGACCTTGTAGAATGTCTCTGATTTACAGTTGCCTGTTAACTATTTTTTATTGTTATTATTTTTTCCCCTGATCCCTTATTTAGTTTCTATATATTCCCCTTGTAAGTGAAAACATCCAATATGTTTTCTTTCTCCTCTGGCTCATTTCACCGAGCATCGTCCCTTCCAGCTCCATCCATGTTGCTGTGAATGGCCTGAGTTTGTCTTTGTTTTTGTTTCATGGGTGCAAAATGTTTTCAAAAGTCTCTGAAGATATTCATGCATTGAAAAGTTATTTTATGCTGCCTAATTGATAGTCCCATCGAAATCATTTATCTTTGTTCTTCCTTGTCTTATTGGTTTTTCTTTCAACTATAAAATATTTCTTGGTTGTCTATGTGTACTTTCAGTGTGGTTTGACATAAAGAGCTCCAAATTCTTAACTCCTTTCTCAGCCTTGCCAGCAACTTTTATGGACTGAATAAATGAGGTCAGTCAAGGATTTTACAACTTCTTGACCACTTAGTTTATAAATCCTGTAGGTCCTCTAGCCCTTCATTTTGGAATGGGCAGGTTGAGGGTTTCATTTGTCTTAGGTCTCAGTTCAAAGTGAGATAAAAAGAGAAATCTGACATCTAACTCGGTAGCAGAGTCAAAGATTGAAAAAAGACGGTTAAAATTTAGAATAATTGAACATAATCCTTAGCAGATTTCTCATTAGGACACTGTTAAGTGTTAACAGTGGTTTATAATGGGTCCATTTTTAAACAGAGCCCATCTGTCCTCATATACAATGGTAGCCTGAGGAGCTGAGCTCGAGATTATATAAGAAGAAACGCATGTATTTTGGATGCACTGTCTCCTCTTTTGCTCTCTGTAGGGAGGTGAATTAATCAGGCTTTTTGCGCCACTAGCCTCTGTGACCTCGATTGTGCTAATACAGGAGATGCTTGGGAGCACGGCGCACGTGTCTGGCTGTAGACACCTGGAGTGTGGGCTCGGTGTGTGTAAGACATGCTAAAATGATGTTCGTTGCCAAGAGGATGGAGGGCTGTGCTAAAAGGATGTCTACAGAGGCAGAGACGTGGTGCGCCTATGGGAGGACAAGTGACTTGAGAAGAGGCCACAACAGATCACCAGAGAAAGCCCAGGGAAAGAGTATAAAGAGCTGTGGTGGGGGTGGGGGTGGCGGGTGGCAGGCTCAGTTCCCTGCCTGGCTCCCAGCATCCCCTCTGCCTGGCGTGGTCCTGACTCCTTGGATGCCAGTCTCCTGCCTGGTGTCAGGTGCACCTAATTCCCTGAGAGCATTAAAACTTGAAAAGTCCTCTGAGGGTTCCGGGACTTGCTTTATCTGTCTGCCAGAATCATCTGTGAATCTGCCCTGTGCTTGCTGGACTAGACCCTCTCATCCCCTTGCCAACATAGAGGAGAGGATCTTTATTGTGCAATGCCATACATTTTCCAGTTTAAATAGGACAAATTGTATTCTGTACAAATAGAGCGAATCCACTTCAGAGAGGAATAAAGTTAATAGAGATAGAGAGGTTCAGAGAGTCCAACATTCTGGAGAGGAACTATCTTCACTGGCTATTCAGTTTTTTAGAATCAACTCTGTAATATGAGGTTGTTATTAAGATATTCATGAAGAAAGAGAAACTTTTTGGATTTCAATTAGGCACCGAGAACATGACCTCAATTTTGTGTCTTATGTAATGATTAATCTCTCTTCACTATCAGATTTTACAATCAGATTGTTATTTTCACCTTATATTTTTGTTACAGATAAAGATGTCTTTGAAGAAGTAAATATCTAAGGTTTAATTTTTACTACATCTCAAAAGAGCTTGGGTCACTATTTTTGAGTTATGTTTTTGAGATCACATATGAATCTAGAACAATGGAGCTTAATACACTTCTCAATTTTTGCCAGATTGGATCTTAGGAGGGTAGAACTTACGCTTAAGTTTCCAGAACTGACATTAGGTTATCTGCTGATAAGAGTGCACAATTTTTCTTTTCTTTTTTTAAATTTTGTGTTTTTTTTTTATCAAAGATTTTATTTATTTATGCATACAGAAGTGAGGTGCAGGCCAGAAGAGCAGGGGCAGTGAGAGGATTCACCAGAAACAGAGTAGGGAGCAGAACAGGCAGATCAACAAAGTACACTGCTGAGGGGAGCAGCAGATGAAACAGGTGAGGTCTGCTGCGCCATGTGGATCACCTCGCTGTGGAGATTGAACTCGCCCTGAAGTGGCCATGGCTTTGGCTGGGCTTAGCTTCGCAGTGTAGAACTCCAACCCACTGTGCCACCAGGGAGGGCCAATTTCTCTTTTCAAGCACAGGAAATAACATTAAAAAATCATAAGCTAGGCGCAACGCACCAATATTGGTAAAGTATGTGAATAAAGATATTTTAGTGACAAATTGAAAAAGGCAAGAACTATTTTACCCCAGAGCCAGTGGAGAAACTGGCCCTGCTGAGATATTGATTCCAGACTTCTGGCTTCCAGAACTGAGAGAGAACAAATTTCCATTGTTTTAAGTTACCACAATTGTGGTGATTTGTTGTGGCAACTCTAGGAAACTAGTCTACTGTCTATGTCTTCTTCACATTTTGTTAGAGAAGTCAGGTGTAGCTATAACTAGCAAATGTAATAATAGGGTAAGATCTAAAACCTTTTTTATTTAACAAATAGATATTGAGCTGCTACTATTTCCAAGCACTGGGGGCACACAAATAAATAATACAAATATCTGCACCCACAAGAAGTGTCCATGCTAATATGGAGGAGACAGACAAATCAAACAGAACAAATAAAAAAACATAGTATGGAAATGTAACAGCCATAAATTCTATGAAAAAATCAAGCAGAAAAGGAGATAGGAAGTCCTGTGAGGATGGGTTGTTGTTATAGATGAAGTGGTCAGGACATTTCTTACTGTATATAAAACATTTGCATAAAGGCCTGAGGGTGAGGAAGCAGTAAGCCAGGCAGCTGTCTGGGGGAGGAATGTAGAAACAGAAAGTGCACTGAGTCTCAGGCAGCAACAGCAAGGAGACATGTGTGGGTCACCATGGCGTCAAATGGTGGGAAGTTGGCTGACTTGGAGGCATTTAGATACTTGTATAGAAATGTCATCGTATAATTTCCCAACAGTTCCAAGCTATGCCTATCACAAGTGCAAGTGATTTGGTCTACTTTCAAATTATATTTAATTATATTGATTCTGCAAGAATCTGACTCCCCTCTTTTTTTTTTCCACCTCCACTATCACTTCCTTAGCCAAGGCATCATTTTGTCTCATGTAGAATAGCGCCTAACTAATCTTCCTGATTTCAAACTTGTCTCTTACATGATATTATTACATTTTCAATAGAGCAGCTTCCTAAAGCAGAAGGCTTCTTACCACAGTATACCTGAACATGCTACACCACACGCGGGAATATATTTGTGAAAAAATAGAACAGTTGCTTCACATTCATCAGGAGAATGCAAAATAAAATCACAATGTGATGACCTGCACAACCCCAATAATAGTTAAAATAAACAAGAACTGCAAATATGTGGAGCAGGAAATTCTCATAGACAATTGCATCCACTGGGAAACTGTTTGGCAATCTCTGCTTAAGGTGATCATCACATACACAGTGACTCAGCCATCTCTCGCCTAGGCACACCTCTAACCAAAATATATGCATAAATCCACCGAGAGACTTATGGAAGACCAGCACTATTTATATCAGCCAAACCCAGGGAAACTAAAACATTTACTCTCATTCCTGCATAGTAGTTGATGATGTGAGTATGCTTACAATTAAATCCCATTAAAAAATCCTACTGTCCCCACGGGGATTACAGCTGAGATGAAAAAAAAAATGCACAAAATGACGTAAAAATAAACTGATATATATAAATCCTACGGTCTATTTCTAGACTTGAGCTGGTGTTATCCCTTCTCTGCTTCTACTTGTCACTATTGCATGGATGTGATCGAATCATTTATAAGTATTTTGTCATCATTGCCTTATTTTCCGGGCCTGAATTTTGCTTTAATTATGCTCCATAGGCCTAGTAACATCACAGTTGCATCCCAGTTCTGACCAAGCAGGGTCCTAATCTTGGTTTCTTTGTGGCTGAATTTCTCAATGTAGCACTTATGGCAAGTTTTTTCTTTTTGCATATAAGAATTCCGATATAGGCCAGAGGTGCAGGGTGTGAGTGAAAGGATTCCCCAGAAACAGAGTGGAGAGCAGAACGGGTGGATCCACTGAAATCCACTGCAGAGGGGAGCAGCAGGTGACAGGAGAGGTCTGCTGTGTCAAGTGGGTCAGCTGGATGGGGATCACACTCAGGCAGGCATGGTGATAGTGATGAGACTTAACCCCAAGGCCACCAGGGAGACTGACTTGCAGCAACATTAAGTAAATGGACAGACTCAGATGTATAAACTCAGTATAAAATTTACATCTCTGAATACAACCTCCGGAGTCAATGAACTTTCCAGGGCTTGTTGAGTCTTGGGCAACTGAAGACCTGAATATCCACAAATTGTACCATGCACCTTGATACACCTGAAGATACCTTGCTTTCTGGTCAGTCCATTTGGAAGGCCAACTGGGAGACCTCCTCTGCTTTCCTCATGTAGATCCCTCCCTTCCTCTCACTCATGGGCCTTTGCCCTGTCCGCTCCATCTCCCATCCTCAGCCTTTAAGATTTCAGTTACTCACAGGCTGTCTCATGACAACTCTTGCACTATTGTTTTATAACACATGAACTTAATCTATATAGCTTGGTAGAAACTATAGCACCAAGTATATGCTGGAGAATATTCTGGAGATTCAGAAATTATTCAAATATACTGCTCAAGGGCATTTAATTTTTTTTAAAGATTTATTTATTCATACAGAACTGGGGTATAGGCCAGAGATGTAGAGGGTGAGAGGATTCACCAGGGACAGAGTGGGGAGCAGAACAGGCAGATCAACGAAGTACACTGCTGAGGGGAGCAGTGGCCGGGGCAGGAGAGGTCTGCCATGCCATGTGGTCACCTCCGGGGCAGGCGGGGATCGAACTCATGCGGAAGTGGCTTTGGCTTCTTAGTGCTGTGCTTTAACCTGCTGCGCCACCAGGGAGGGCCACAGGGCAATTAATTTTATAAATGTTTTGCTTTCCTACCATGAAAAAGAAAAGGGAAGTTTTCCTTTTTTTTTTTATATTTCAAGGGGAATATACTTTCTTCAACTGTCCCTTACTGTACCATGCCTGGGACATAGTAGGGACCAAGTAAATGCCTTTTAAAAATTTATTTATTATTTTTTAAAGATTTATTTATTTATGCATACAGAATTGGGGTACAGGTCAGAGGTGCAGGAGCAGTGAGAGGACTCACCAGAGACAGAGTGGGGACCAGAACATGCAGATCGACAAAGTACACTGCTGAGGGGAGCAGCGGGCGGGTCAGGAGCGGTCTGCCACGACTTATGGGTCAGCTCCCTGGCCTGGAATTGAACTCTTGCTGCAATGGCTTCCGAGTGCTTCATAATGTGGTGCTTTAACCCACTGCGCCACCAGGGAGAGCCTGGTACAATATTTTTTTAACAATCAAAACTCACCATAATGAATTTTTTAATCCTTACTTCTTAGCAAGAATCCCACAACATTTTCTTTATAAAACAAGTCAGTTACAGAGGTTAGTTTGTGAATTCTGGCTGCTCTAAAGTAAGGTAGGAAAAATCTATTTCTTCATTCAGATTAGAAGCTCTAATTTCCGAAGAGTTTGCTCTGGGGGACCCAGAGCTATGCGGTCAGGCTTTTCAGGTATTAGGATGGTTGTAATGGAAGTGATGCTATGACCAGGCCATTCTTGATAAGAAAGCATGACTTTCATCCTCCTTCACCTCCTCTCCCCCATTCCACTTAGAGAACAAATACTCCAGAGAGAACAGTTAAGTCACCACTGTGATAGCTTGGGAGGAGGGGGGAACTTCCCAAATCTCCTAAAATCTTGCAAGTTTGTATTACCTTAAATTTAGATTCTCAGTGGAATAATTCCCCAGAGGAATGCACTTATTTATTCCCAGCTCGTAGATGTGACTGAGAAGAAATCTCTACACACAGCCTAAACTCATTTCTTTCTGAGTCTTCTATGGATGAATGATCCATGTAGTTGTTTCTCTCCTTTTCTCCTTCTCATTGCTCTGTCAGAAAGCTTATTAACGTATGTATATTCCTGGCGTTTCTCCTATATGAATGATTCAGAAACAAATTGAAATGTCAAGTTCTCTATGACTTCCCTGCAATATTGAAATCTACCAGTTCCTATTAAATTTCCATCAAACAGTATTATTCAGAGACAAAAGATCAATTAGTCTCTGTTCTTCTCTTCCTGAAAAACACTGATCACATGGACCTCTGCTACATGAGCTCTTTAATGAACACAGTCACCAAGGGTACCAGAACCAGCAGGGGTGGAGGAGGGGACCCAGGACAGCAACTGGGGCCACGCCTCTTTATTAACTCTGCATATTTTATGGAGATGGGAAGTTCAGAAGATTTGATTGATAATCACTCAAGTATGCCATTTCATAAGGAAAAGTAACTTCCAGATTTGAATGAACAGCTTTGGAACAAATATGTGTCTTCATTTTATGCAACATAAGCTACCTTTATAGAAAGAGTAAGCACCCCTTTTCTAGCAGGACTAATATAAAAGAAAAAGACTTTTTCATCATTACTTCCAACTGCCCCCTTGGCACTTTTACAAGAAGAGCTGGGCAGTTATTGTTTCCGTCTCAAGATAAACGTAAGGAGAAGTATCAATAAAAAAGTAATTATCATAATAATAATTATAATAACCCAAACCGAAATAATAACAATGGAAGTCATAATCATAAAGAACATTATTACATCTTTCTTCTTGAGGTCTTCCACCCACTGAATCTTTTTAATGTGTAGAACTGGTGGGTTTTCATCCATTCTGCCTTAAGCAGTAATTGCATTTGATTCGGCCGGCACAATTTTACCCATAATATTAGAAGTAGAAGCATCGTGCAGTGCGCTTATTATTGGTTATTATTAAAGATGGAGATCGGTGCCTTATCGCCGAGAGCCATCAGGCTGTCACAAACAGCTTCCTTTCACTCACCTCCAGACTGCTGTGATGTTCAATCCCAACTCTGATTTAAACCTAAACCTGGCTATTTTAACAGAGTAAACCACTTACTGGTCTGTCCTCCTTATGCTCTGATTTTGGCATCTTTTGTGACTTATTGTGTTAGTTTTACCCCCTGCATTCTGTAAATGTCATAATCAGAACAGAAACCGTGCTGGGCAGAGACAGAAATGTATCTTTGTAATAGATATAATTATTTCCTTCTCTGCATTGGCTCTGGTTTGCAGGTGTGGCTGGACCCTGGGACCCAGGCCCTATGGCCTTTGCTGATTGATTTTGGGGGCAGGCAACTAACAAAAATATGTACCCTAATCCTTTTATGGATCTACATGTGACAACCAAGGGGAGAGAACCATCTCTGGCTGTAAGAGTGGGGGTGGGGGACTGGGGAGCTGGGTGGGCCACATTCTCAAAACGCAGGGAAGCAGGTGTACAAGATAAAGACAAGGAGAGTCCAGGCACCCTTCCTTTGTCTCTGGGCTCCAACTTTAACACCACTGCCCCTCCCATTCATGTGAGATTTCCTCCAGCTGTTTTCAATAAATTCCCTTTTCCCCCCAAGTTAGTTTGATTTGGGCTATTGTCCTTTGTACACTGGCAGGTCTTGATGAATTGAGCCTTATCCAGGTGGAGAGTCTGTCACAGGAGTATGACAAACTCCATTACCCTTAAAGTAACTGGGGGTGGCAAAAGTGCTATCTTAGTAACGAGGAACTGAAACTTGTGAGTGATTTCTCAATTTAGTGCTTTACAATACTTTCAAGATGGCATCTATATAAATCATCATTTATAATTTAAAATGTTACACTTAACCATTCTTAGATGATTTCTTTAGTGGCAGAGAAACTGTAGATTTGCAGTGGGTGTCCTAAGAATTGTGTGGACACTGGACATATACTGTGTTCAGCTGGAGAAAAATGTGGCATGATGGAGGCAGACTGATATCCATTGTTCAAAGCCGCTAAGTACTTCAGCCTGTTGTGGGTCCTGGAGTCTTCATTCCCATTTGTGCATTGGAACTAGCTGTTTCTTGTATCTGTCTTTTGAAGTGTGTGAAGTATTCTTTAAGCTCTGAGTCTTATATAGTCAGGAGTATATCATGAAATGTTTGGGGGGCATTTCTTGAGTACTAGTGTATTAATTTTTGGGAGTCTGGCATATCTAAGTGTAATTAATGGACTGGAGTAACAAGCTTGCAAGAAGTATGTTTGCAGAAGGGACTGAGATTAACAAATTATTAGTAATCCAGAGAGGCAGGTTGAGCAATACCAGGCATTGTGGTGGTCCACTCCCTCCTGGCCTTCAGATTACAGTAGTGGTACACATACAGAAGTTCTCCAAATACCTCAAGGATTTAGAGTTGACATTTCCCCAAAATTCTGTAAGCCATGACTATGCTGGTTCTTTTCAGAAATCAAAGGACAATAAGGCACCATCCTTCCGTCTGCATGGAAGACGACCTGGCTGAGGTATTTTGAAGATCCCAAAGGACAGTGATTCTTTGGCACTTAAACATTTCCTGTGTTTAATTTTAGTCCAGATTTTAGGGGATGAAAGGATCCAGTACGTGGCAGAAAATTCCAAATATCTTCTGAAAATGTTGGAATGACCTGGGAACCGTCTTGTTTGGGTGGTGCATTACACTGATTGATTTGTAGATACCGAACCATCTTAGCATTGCTGGAACAAATCCTACATGGTCGCGATGTGCAATCCTTTTACTGTATTGTGGAATTTAATTTACTAAGATTTTGTTGAGGATTTTTATATTTATGTTCATCAGGGATATTGGCCTGCAGTTTTCTTTCTTTGTAAAGTACTAGTCTGCTTTTGTTATTAGAGTAGTTTTGACCACATAAAATGTGTTTGGAACACTCCTTCAGTTGTCTGGATGAGTTTTGAAAGGACAGGTGCTAGTTCACCTTTTACAATTACTAATGCATATAGCATAGTACAGTATAATGTAGTGTAGTGTAGTGTAGAATGGAATAGGACAGGACAGGACAGGACAGGACAGGACAGGACAGGACAGGACAGGACAGGACAGGACAGGATATGATAGCAAACAATAAATAAACCTGATACTGGGCTTTTGTTTGGGGGAGACTTTTGATTACTGTTTCAATTTCTTGGCTTACAATTTGATATGTTCAGGTTTTCCATCTCTTTCTGATTCAGTTTTGTTTCTACAAATTAGTCGATTTCCTCTACATTCAATTTATATCCTCTATTTTTGATATATCTCTTGTAACTTCTCTTTTTTTTTGATTCAATTTATTAGAGCTTCTCCATATTTTAATATAGACTTATTATTTCAATAGTGAATCTAGCTTGAAGATTCTATTTTGTTTACCTTCTCCAAGAACCATGGATTACATAATATATTACTTAAATACTGTTTAAATATTGGGTTCTTTGGCTTGAGAATGTAGCTTAAGATGATTACTTTTTTTTTTTTAAGATTTATTTATTTGCACATACAAAACTGGGGTACAGGCTCAAGGCCCAGAGGTGGTGAGAGGCTTCACCAGAGACAGAGTGGGGAGCAGAACAGGCAGATCGACGAAGTACTCTGTTGAGAGGAGCAGCGGGCGGGTCAGGAGAGGTCTGCCATGCCATGTAGGTCACCTCCGGGGCAGGGATCGAACTCATGCTGAAGCGGCTTTAGCTTCTTAGTGCTGTGCTTTAACCTGCTGAGCCACCAGGGAGGGCCAGATGATTACTTATTTTTAAGGTACTTTCCTTACTTAAAGGAAATTATTTAGACAAATGCTGACATAGGGAATTTATATATTCAGCCAAGAGTTTCTTTTTTCCTTCACTTCTCTAACATTTCACTTTCTAGGTTTTTTCCTAATCTCATCAAATTTCCATAGCTCTGTTATGATGCCATGTTGAACCTCCTAATTTTTGAACATCTTCAATTATTATCCCAGCATGGCGGTTCTGGTTTTTTAAATATCCAGTTACCCAGTTCAAATTGGCCAGAAAATGGGTTAATAATTTAAAGTTCATTTGCAAAGTAGAAAATGCAGTATCCTTTCTCTAAATCATCCTTCACATAACCAATTTAGAGTTTAAAGACTGCCAAGTGTATATTTGAAGACATTTTCTGGTGATTTTGGCTTTTTAATATCCTTGGGGTATAATCACCAGGGACTCATATAGATGATGAGCTATACAGGATCTTTGTTAAAGGGAATTTAAATAAGTGAAACATCCCTGTTTAATATTCTGTGACTTTTAAGTAGTGCTAAATATCTCAAAGCTTTGATTTTCAGTATGATATTATCTCTGAACTTTGAAGCAATATTGTATTGAACTATAGCTTTGACCAATTTTTCAAAATTTTGTAGCTCAGAATACAAGATTTCACTATTATTATTTTTTAATAGATAGACATGTAACAATTGATTTTTGAAGGTGATGCACTCAAGTATATTGAGGAATAATTTTTATTGTTGTGTTTAAATGCAGGAAATATTTAAAGATTTACTCACCTTCTACCCTTAAAACTTGCAGGAAAGGGCCCTCCCTGGTGGAGCAATGGGTTAAAGCACAGCTTTATGAAGCCATCTGCAACCAATGCAGCATGAGTTCGATGCCCTGCTGCCTGTTCACTTGGAAGAGGTGAATCCTCTTACCCACCGCACCCCTGGTCTGTTCCCCCATTCTTGTTTGCATAAATAGATACATCTTAAAAAAAGAAATGTAAAAGTTTATTTCCTTTAGTAATGACATCCTTGGGCCTCTTCTGTGGGGTTAAGTCTCAGTGCTCTCACCACTGAGGCCTGAGTTCAGTCTCAGCCAGGGAGACCACCCATATGACACAGCAGGCCTTTCCTGATTCTCCTGCTGCTCCCCTTAGTGTATTTCAGTCACTCTACCTGTTCTGCTCCCCACCCCCTTGTGAATCCTCTCACTCCCTGGGGCACCTCTGGCCTATACCTCTGTTCTTCTATGCAAAAAAAAAGTCAATGAAATCCTATTTAGAAACCAGATTCTGAACATCTGAACCTCTTTATAAAGAAAGGCTAAATGTAGAATAATTTTTATATGTGAGCATAATGATACATTAGATGGTTTGGTAAATCATAGTGAGCTATTTTAACTCAGAAGGTTAAGTGTGTCTCTCATTGGAATTAGAACTGAAGAAATGTGACAGTGTGTAGTAACAGATGACAAATCCACATGGCCCCTCCCCCTCCTCCATCCCTTCCAGTCACTTGGACCTGTACACTCAGTCTTAGAGAGGGATGCCCTCCTGACTGTGAGGGTCTCATTCTTCTAGCACCTCTATGATTTTGTCCTGTGTTCCTGGCTCTGTGTGTGAAGCCGGTGACAGAGAATATTCCTTTGTTTTTGACTGAAGACTTGACATGCTACTTTGGAAGCTTGTAAACACTTATAACAATCCTGTGAGCACTAAGAGTTTTTGCAGAGAGTCCTCTGAGTTATGTAGCATATCTCATCCACAGTGTGGAAAAAGCAACCCAATTTCCCCCTTAAAAAAAAAAAAAGATTTATTTATTTAAGTATACAGGAATTGGGGTATAGGCCAGAGGTGCTGGGGGTGAGAGGATTCACCAGAGACAGAGTGGGGAACAGAACAGGCAGACTGACTGAAATCCACTGCCGAGGGGAGCAGCGGGCAAGACAGGAGAGGTCTGCTGCACCATGTGGGTCACTTCTCTGGCCAGGGTTTGAACTCATGGTATAGTGGTTGTAGATAGCTTGATAATGCTGTGCTTTCACCTTTTGTACCACCAGGGAGGGCCCCCAATTTCCCCTCGTTAACAAAAAATCTCTTACTCTCAGGGCCTCCCTGGTGATGCTGGGGTTAAATTCTCTGCATTATCAAGCTATATTACCAGCCACTGTGGCCTGAGTTTGATCCCCAGCCAGGGGGCCTACCCACATGGCACAGGAGACCTCTCTGTGTTTTTCAGTCAATCCACCTGTTCTTCTCCCCACACTGTCTCCCCCATCCCACCCCCGCACTTCCGGTCTCCACCTGTTCTTGTATGCATAAATAAATAAAAATAAACCTTTAAAAAAATTACTTGCTTTCTTATCATAGCCCCCCTTTTCTAGCCTGCTGATTCAGTAGCATAGAGAAGGCAGAATGACAATGAAGTGTAAGCCTCCAGTTTAATGAGACCATTTGTATACTTTGATGGAAACATTCTTTTTTGGGGATGAGGCTTCTAAGCCGACCCACTGAAAGTAATCTGGATGGGAAGAAAACATTATTTTACTGATGAATCTGCAGTGTGCATTGACTTCATTGGGGAAAGCTCATCTTCACCCCATTTGGTTTCATCCATGTCTGGTGGTTGAGGCTGGTGGTCGACTGGAGAGGCTGAAATAGCTGAGACTAATAGCTAGAACGTGGACTTCCCACATGGCTGCTGGAGTTCTCATCCTCATTGCAGGATTCCCATGGGGTAGCATCTCAAGAGTGAAGAACCAGGTGGTGGAGGGTGCACCCTTTCTATGTAAAGCATTGCGTCTTCCACACTTAACTGGTTGGAGCAGTCACCGGCTCCAAACTCCACAGGAGTGTTCATCCTTACATTACTTTTGTAGCGATTTTAAATTCCCAGGTTGCAAACTACACTGCCCTATTGCCCTATTCCTAACTTTCCAAAGTGAGCTGATTCCTTTTATTCCTCTAGCTGAACACAACAGCTCCTGTTAGGTACAAGCAAAATGCCATATTTTTTAATTTGATAGTGCAGATTACATTTGTTTTAATTTACTTTGTCTGATAACTGATGAAGGCAATTATTGGCTAACATCTTTGTCATTTTTCTGAATTGCTTGCTGTCCACTAACCTAAAGGAGCCAGTGTTTTTATGTGCTATGAGTAACTTAAAATGAAATGAATAACCCTCTTATCAAATGTTTCCCAGTTAAACAACCCAAGTTCATTTATTTCTAATAATTTTATTGAGGTAATGTTGATTTACACGATGTTTGCATCTTAAAAGCGTAGGATTCCCCTTGTAGGCATCGTTGCTTCAGAAAACCCGCCACCAAAGCATCGGGTTCCACCATCATCACCATGGTACCCCCACCCCACTTCGCAGTTGCCCTTCCAGCTTCCCTTCTCCTCTGTACGTAGCGAATAAGCTAAAAACTAGATTTAGGTTGTCTTTATTGGATGCTTTGTTTGGCTTCTCTATATTCTTTATATAAGTGACACCATCCAATATTTGTCTTTTCCTTCTGGCTTATTTCACCGAGCATCGTCCCTTCCAGCTCCATCCATGTTGCTGCAAATGGCCTGCGTTTCTCTTTTGTGCTTGCTGAGTAGTATTCCATTGTGGAGAGGTCTGCTGTGCCATGTCGGTCACCTCCCTGGCTGCGGATCCAATTCATGCTGCAGTGGCTGGAGATAGTTCCATAGCGCTGTGCTTTAACCCCTTGCGCCAACAGGGAGGCCCCGCACATCTTCTTGATCCACTCATCTGTTTTTGGATGAAGTAGCAAGTTGCTAAGACTGCTGCTTGTATTTTGCTGCTTCTGCAGGGGAAAGTTCCTGCAGTGTGCTGCTTGCCCATGGGAGGAGCTATGGTCGCCGTGACCCTCTCCCAAACAAGAGGGTCTATGATGGATAGTGTAATAAATTTCTGCATACAAACTCTATGAAACCTCTCCATTCCTGCCATTCGGGGCTCAGATATTTGGGAGCTATCCCACGGAGCTCACCAGTGTGACAGTTAAATCTCCATCTCTCTGAGTACTGCCTTATTTCTCTGGGAAATTGCCGGACCCTGGGCATGTAGGTTGTCCCTATAGCTTGGCTTTTGTAACTAGTGCTGCAATGAATATCAGAGTGCAAATGTCACTTCAAATTGGTGTTGCTGTGTCCTTCAGGTTAATGCCTAGGAGTAGATTTTCTGGATCATATGGTAGATACATTTTTTAACCTTTTGAGAAACCTGCATCTTGTTTTCCATTTAGGGGCTGGATCAGAGCACCGGTCCACTGACCGTGGATGAGGGTTGCTTTTCCTCCATCGCCTCACTAGTGCTTGTTTCTGGCCTTTATGATGTGGGCCATTCTTATGGCTGTGAGCTGGTGTCTCACTGTGGTTTTGATTTGCATTTCCCTGCTAACTGATGATGAACAATTTCCATGTGCCTGTGGCCATCTGTTTCTTTTCTTGGAGAAATGCCTATCTAGCGCTTCTGCTTATTTTTTGATTGGGTTATTTGTTTTATTTTGTTCAGTTGTATGAGTTTATTGTAGATCTTTGATATCAGCCCCTTGTCAGATGTATGGTGTATACATCTTCTTTCCCATTCAATGAAGTGTGTTTCATAGAAAAAAAAAAAGAAAAAAAAATATGGTTTGGTTAGGTATACAATTTCCAATTTTTATGCACCTAAGAGTCTTATCATTTTCATCCTTTTATCTAAAAAGGTTTATCTTCTAATTTCAGGTTTATCTTCTAATTCATTTGTTAATCTTTTTCTAGGAGGAATTTACTTTTCATTTCTTTTTTTGGTGCTTTACTTAATTTTAATATTTTACTGAGGTAACACTGCATGATGTAAGGGGGGGAGTTCACACTCCCAAATGTGTGTTACCATATCATGCCCACCAGCAAAGTCCTTTACCCTGGATCACTGTCCCCCTTTCCACTTTGATCCCATCCCAATCTTCCTTTCCCTTACCTCAATTCTACTGTCTTGTTTTGGTTTAGTTTTGTCAGTTTCCTTGTTTTGTTTTTCAATATTCCACACAGGAGTGAAATCATCTGGTATTTATATTTTTGCTGTGACTTATTTCACTTGGTATCATCTCATCCATTTCTATTCAGCTTCTTGCAAGAGTTCATTTTCTCTCTCTCTCTCTCTCTCTCTTTCTCTCTCTCTCTCTCTATATATATACATATATATAGCTTAGAAGTACTCGTTGTATAAATTTACCACATCTGAATTTATTGTGATTTTATTTTTAAGATCTATTTGTATTTATTTATGCATACAAGAACTGGGTTGCTGGCCAGAGTTGGAGGGGGGGGGGTTGGGTGAGGGGACTCACCTGAAACAGAGTGGGGACCACAACAGATGAATCTACTGAAATTGCTGCTGGGAAGAGAAGTGGGTGAGACAGGAGAGGTCTGCTGTGTCATGTGGGTCAGCTCTCTGGCTGGGGATCAAGCTCAGGCCACAATGGCTGATGATAGCTTGATGGTGCTGAGACTTTAACCCCTGTAATTTTAAACTGTCAGTCTTATTCTTGGATTTGGTCTTGTCTATTTATAACTTTCACAGAGGTAGTGTCCCCTTGAACAGCATAGCTACATTTATTAAAATATTCTTTTAAAAAATATATTTATTTATTTATGCATACAGAGCTGGGGTACAGGCCAGAGGTGCAGGGGCAGTGAGAGGCTTCACTGGAGTCAGAGTGTGGAGCAGACCAGGCAGATGAACGAAGTACACTGCTGAGGGGTACAGCAGATGGGTTAAGAGAGGTCTTTCACGCCATGTGGGTCACTTTCCTGGCCTGAGACAGAACTTGTGCTGCAGTGGCTGCTGCAATAGCTTCACAGTGATGTGCTTTAACCCGTTGCACCACCAGGGAGGGCCCTATTAAAATATTCTTACGTGAAAATATGGCTTCTGAGCAAGAAGACTATTAAAAATAATTTATTTTGAGTTGAAGTAATATTGGGGTATCCCCATCAGCTATTACCACCATAGTGCCCCAATAACTACCCATATTCTACCACCATAGACCATGATGCTTCCTTCCTTCTTTTTCTTGCTGAGCTAGAAGACTTTATAGTCCTTTCAAAGAAGAGTGGTCCTCTTCTCTCCACTTAATTTTTTATTTTTATTTTCCAGGATCTTTTAATTTTTCCATGATCTTTCTTTACTTGGTTCATTCTTTTAGAGGGAGTTTATTGCACAATAATTTTTAAAATTATGCAATATTTCTCAATAATTTGTAAAATTACCTAAAAGTTGTGAGGTTATCCAAATGTATCTAAACATCCAACACACCTACCACCTCTCTGCTCATGCCTGGGATGCAGAAAAAATAAGGACCAGTGACAGCGACCGTGCCACCTTGATAAATGCTACCACCAAATCCCCATTGGGATTCTAGGAGGCTGGCAAATGGGAAGGATTCAGGGCTAGGATGTTCACCTCTGGGATATAGCATGCATCAAATTACCAGGAGTGGTAATTTGATTCTCTTCACAATCCTCTTCCTTAAATTAGATTGCTTTCTGTTTTGGGTGTACACCTAGACTAGCTATGAGGTTATTTATACGTCAGGAAAAACTCAGTGGTATAAGCATGCCTCCCTCAAAAAGTGTAGTCTAGTGACTAAGAAGAAATTGGACAAAATAATGATTTCAAGTAGACTTAGACTTTCAAAGATAAAGTCAGTGGCAATGCTTGCTCAAATGAGGGAGGGCAAGACCTTCCTGGGGGCAGAGGAGTTAAGTTTCAGCGCTATCACTGTGCAGCTTGAGTTTGATCCCCAGCAGGAGCTGAACCACATGGTGCAGCAGACCTCTCCTGTCTCTCCTGCAGCTCCCCTCAGCAGTAAATTTCAGTAGATTCACCTGCTCTGCTCCCCACTCTGTCTCTGGTGAGTCCTCTCATCACTCCACCTCTAGCTCCTGCTTCATTTCTTGTATGCATAAATAAAAACAAATGAAGGCAGTTATAAACCACCAGTCTTCGTGGATATTGTATGAAAAGGGGCTAGCAAAGCCTCCACACACTGACACTTCATGAGCACCATCCTCAAGTGAGAAGACACTATAGACAAACACATAGGAGTTGAGAGAAATATGTTTGGAAAATGAGCCTGTAATATTCTCACCTAATTCTGTAACTCACTTATTATTCCAAGGCTAACATAAAACTGTGAAAATTTTTATAAAGCTTAAAAATCATTATATATAGTTTATTTGAGCAATAATCCCCTCAGAATTGGTTATTACCACTATTAATGACTTGCTAGTTAGAGTGTTAATGGCCCATAGCAAAAAACTGCTGGTAATGACTGATTTCAAAGGGATTATTGCTTAATTAATGGCACTCCACCTATCCTTAGTCATTTCTGTAATATCATTTTATTGCCTATTTTAAGACCTGAATCTTAGTTTATTACACTTAGAAAGATGTTGCCAAGGCAGATAAAATAGATAATAATTTTCTAATTGTGGTGAGCTTTGCAATGCGTGGGCACTTCACTAAACTATTTCAATAATTCTGATTCCCTTGTTAGTAAAATGTCACCTGTGACTTTTGGGTGGGTTTCAAGAATATAACCCCCCAAAGTGTCTCTTTTTGAAGGAATAAAGATCTAAAATATTTTTGGGCCCGTGGACATTTTTGAACATCTCCAATTTGGATTAGATAATAAATGAGCAAAACTCATAAGGCATTTTCTTTTGAGAATCTTCTTAGTCATGGAGAGAATGCAGATGAAGGTGAGACTGAGTTTTGGTGTCTGGTTTTCACTTTCATCATTGGTAAAATTAGATTATTAGACTACATTGACTCTTGATTCTTAGATCTTATAATTCTAAATCACAGTTCAAATTAAGAAATTTTTAGGAATGTTGCATTAAGCTACAGGAAATCTTTTTTCAGTAAACTCTATAGCTAGTCACATTATCTCCTATGCTGAACATTGTTCTTTTGCCTATTGTTAAGGGTTTTATGATTTGGGGAAACCATGACTGCTAAATTGGACTAATATCATGAATTGTTTTACATTAGGTAAGGGGATAAAACTTGCCATTAACCAAACCATCAGGCAAAGCAGGAAAAACCATTGAAATTCTTTGTTTTCCACAAAAGCTGTATAACTAGCTGAGGTTGTGAGGTTCCTACCTTCACATTGCACTGGAAAATGGCTTACATGACTGGACTCTGAAAGTATACATCATCCTCAGCTCCTCTTCTAAGTGAGTGGTTTTCAAAATAAAAATGTGCAAAGGGCCAGTGAAAATGGTACATATTAAAAAAAAAAAAAAAGAAACAGGCAGCAATAAATGTTGGCGAGGAAGTGGAGAAAAAGGAACTCTCCTGCACTGCTGGTGGGAAGGCAAACAGGTCCAACCACTATGGAAAGCTGTGTGCAGGTTTCTCAAACTGCTAAAAATGAAGCTTCCATATGACCCAGCAATTCCTTAGAGTTTACCCAAGGGACACAAAAACATTAATTCAAAAGGACACCTGCACTCCTCTATTTATTACAGCACTATTTATAACAGGTGAGACTTGGACAAAACCCAAATGCCCAAAAGTAGATGATTGGATCAAGAAGATGTGAATATTACTCAGCCATCAAAAAGATAAACTCATGCCATTTGCAGCAACATGGATGGAGTTGGAAGGGATTATGCTCAGTGAAATAAGTCAGCAGGAGAAAGGTAAATATTGGATGGTTCCACTAATAGGAGGAATGTAAGGGAGTCAAATAAAGGATCAGGAAAAAAAATTGTAATAAATAAAAACAAAATTAATAGGCAACTATAAATCAGAAATATTCTGCATGGGGAGGATCAAAAACAGGGAAGGTAATGTGGTCTCATACAAGGGACTGTGGTGATGATACACAGGTGAATTGGTGGTGGGAATTTTATGGGCACTATACCTGAGAGGAGAAAGCAAACATTGTTAGAAAAAAGAAAGAATGATGTAAAAAAAATATATGTAAGTAAAATACAAAATATTATATTTAATCACTAAACAAGTAAATAATGTGTGCAAAAGGCGGGGAATATTTCAGCTCATTGACTTTTCACTGCGCACTCACCATTGCAAGACACAATTCAATCTCAGGGTGCAAAACCAAGAGGTTACGTTTAAAAAGGGTGACTGTTATAAGGACAGTTCCTAGGGCAGATGGCCAGCTGTCTAACCCCAGATAGTGCCCACTGTGTCCAGTAGTCCAAACCAAAAGCTGCTCATGCAAGAAAGTCTGTGAAAAGAGCCCAGGGCTAGGGGCCGGTGGGAAAGAGGTGGACCAGAACCCAGCTAACCCACAGCAGCGGGGTGGTCATGGACGCTGCTGAGAACCCACCCAGAGGCATCCTCTCTGAAACTAAAGTCTGTTCCTTCAGAAGCCAGAATCAGTCATCTGAAGCTGAAGTCAAGTTCCTCCTCTCTGAATCAAACCTTCTCAACCAACTCGAGATTTCCCAAGCAGTCTCTCTTGAACCAAGTTGAACTTCTCTTGAGCTGGCTTCAAGCCATGTGGTGCCTCTCCCAAGCAGCCTCTCCAACAACTTCTCCTGGGCAGCTTCTTTCCAACAATCCTCAGCCCGAGGCAAGCTTCTCCTGATATCTCCTCTCAGGGTCTTTGCCTTTCAAATCTGATTGGTCCATTTTCCAGACTAGCTGTTTTCATCATTTAACTGGAGCTGGTGGATGCTTGAACCCCACTGGTGCTGGTGGAAGCTCAGACCTAGTTCATTTTCAAACTAGCTCAGGTTCAAAACCAAAAGCCTGGAAGCACATCCAGTCTGCCTTGCATGTCTGGTGCAGGAGCTGGGCAGGTGAGCTGTGCTGTAGCTGAATGATGCTGGCCAGGTTCAAACCTGACTGCATGTCTCCAAAACTGCCATTTTTTTTTTCTCTTTTGCCCTTGAAACCCAACTATGACTGTGCCAGGTTGGCCATCAAACCCGCCACCTTGGCATTGCCCATTCTGAGGCTGCTGTCACCAAAGTCTGATCTGAGGACTCTGGTGGTTCCAAGTGAAATCTGCTTTATTTAAAAAAATATTAACTAGGGTATTATTTGCCCTTTTCATGCTGATTCTTTCATGAGAATACAGTAAAGATTTACAGAGGTTTCATGGGCTACGTTGCATAACGGAATGTATTTGGAAGGTCTGCACAGCTCCGTGAATCATTGCGTCCATGACGACCCCGCTGCTGCGGGTTAGCTGGGTCCTGGCCCACCTCTTGCCCACTGGCCCCTAGCCCTGGGCTCTTTTCACAGACTTTCTTGCATGAGCAGCTTTTGGTTTGGACTACTGGACACAGTGGGCACTATCTGGGGTTAGACAGCTGGCCATCTGCCCTAGGAACTTTCCTTATAACAAATAATCCATGAATCAAATAACCAATGCATGGCGTTACAGAGTGATGCAAAGATAAAAGGATCCTTGCAAGGTGCAATCAGTATTGTGGGGAGAAGAATGTCCTCATGGGAAGTGATGTTGAGAGCACACCCGGCAGTCCCCGTGCAGTAGCATGTTTGGTATATGTCAGCCTTCCATTCGTTCAGAGAGGAGCTTGTGCACAGGTAAGCACTCACTATTTGATGAAAGGAAGGTCCACTTCCCTTTAAATTACTGGGTAATTGGTGCACTTGAATATAAGATACTGGCTCGAAATTGGAGTCATACAGCTAAGAAGTAAACTCTATAAAGAGCTTTACTACTTGATATTAAAGTTAGTTCCTGAAAAGAGAAAAAAGGGCAGAGTTATAATTTCTCTATTTACTTTCTGCCTGTGTGCAATTGCAAATAATGAAAGAGAAGATCAGATGCATCACTCATCACACAAAACACCTGCAACTGCAGTGGGGTAGAGAGTTATCCCTCTTTCCTGTGCTTGGCATTTAAGCAATGTGTAAAGGTGATTAAGAAAATGCAAAAAGGACACGCCAAGGTACTGACCACATAATGCTGGTTACCTTTCTGTAAAGTGTTTGCATTTTAAAAAGGAACTGAAGTAGGAACTCAACTAGAGAAAATAACCTGGGAGTTTTCCTGCACAAAGGACTGGATAACCGTAAAGTGACCAAATGATACAGGATGGAAGCATCTGGGAGTAAAACAATAATAAATTAACATTAATTACAAAAAACATTAATTAACAAAAGCCAACATTAACTAATTAATTAATTACCAAAACATTAATTACAAAAGCCAACTGAAGAAAATCAGCGACTCTCCCCACCTAGAGTGGAGTCTGTCTCCTCTAGCTTTATAGCTACATGCTTCTGTGCTCCTAGTTCAATGCCTACACTGCTGGCCAGGTCCTGCTCTGTTGAAGGAACATGTGCCTTTTTTTTTTTTTTAGCAGATAATACATTTTCTTGGTAAAAATGTTGCAATGGTTTGGAATAGCCTCAAGAAAAATATAAAATTCTGCATTCTTGTTCTATGCTACAGAGGTCTCTAGTTTTTTTCCCTGATGGTTGCTGCATAGCTGAGTGATGTGCTCCACTTCTTGATTTATCATCTGTAGGGAAAATGGAGTTAAATCAGGCTTTCCCCACCTTCCTGCAGCCAGCCTCTACAGCCGCCTCCTGCAGTCCCGCCTTTCTCCCCGGTTGCCCATGGATGCCTAGGCTGAGAGACACAGGCATGGGGCATGCACACTGGCAGTTGGGGGCAGCTGGCCTCCGAAAGCACGCACAGCACACATGTGTAAACACAGACACCTGTGCCCAGAAGGGAGCACTAGCGGGGTCTCCTCAACCTGGCGTGGATGGCTGCGTCACTCTGAGACTGCGTCACTCGGGCTGGTGGGTTCAGCTGCTGCCTCCCTGTCTGCTGGTCTGTCCTTGGATTCATCACTGAAGGCCTAGAAAGTCTACCAATGGCTCCAAAATTCTCTTTTCATCTGTAAGAATTGACAATAAACCTATCTGGCCTGGGGTGAAGGCACAACATCATCTTTAGTCATTAGCATTAGAGTCCTCACCACAATAATTGGGTAGCCACCTTTCATAAAGATTCCCGACTCACCCTCACCTCTTCCAAGTTGTTAGTTATGGCATACTTATTTTAATTTTCTTAATTAAATTACACATTTTAAAGATTTTATTTGTTTACTTTTGTGTAGTAGAGATGGGGTACAGGCTAGAGGTGTGGGCGTGAGAGGACTCGCCAGAGACAGAGTGGGGAGCAGAACAGGGGGATCTACTGAAATCCACCACTGAGTCCATCTCACAGTGGGTGAGACAAGAGAGATCTGCTGTGCCATGTGGGTCAGCTCCCTGGCTGGGGATCAAACTCGAGCCACAATGGTGACAGTGCTAGGCCTGAACCCCTAGGCCACCAGGCAGGCCCCATCTTTAGTGCTTTACCTCTGTAACTTGACCCTCCATTCCTATTTGGTAAACTTGGATAACATCTTTTTCGCTCTAGGGAACATTATACAAACTCTTATTCCTGGGCTAGCCTTCCATGTACAAAAATAGGTTTTTCCAAGGTCAGTATTTAAGTTCTATCTTTAAACATCGAAACTCTTAGAAAATTCTAATGATCACCTGCTTGGTCATCATTGCCCTAGACTGTACCTTTTCTTCCTCCTAAAATTAAATAGCTCTAGAGCCATACTGTCACTTCAGACTTCTGCACCTCGTATAGTTCATAGGTATGCAACTCAGATAAATATTTAAAGTATTTGATATATTTTTTGCTGAAAATTAAGACATGATGTGCATGGATCCCAGGCCAGGCAGGTTCATGGTAGATTCATACAATCCCCCCACCCCACCGCAGCAGTGGATTTCAGTCCATCTGCCTGTTCTGCTCCCCACCCTGGAAAGAACTGTGGAGCCCTTGGTGGATTTGACAGCACTTTAATGCTGAAGCAGGGGGTAAGATTTACAGGCAGACCAGTGGGCAGCGGGGCAGGGAGGCAGCGAGCCAGGCAGCGACCGAGCCGCCCAGCCCCCATGACCTCCGCACTGCCTCCCGGATGCTCTCCAGCCTCTCTTCTCTCCCCCTATGTCGGCTCAGGGGTCCATAATCATAGCTGGGTGTGTCCTGTGCTTGTGTTCCCAGACTTGTTTTGTAATGACACTGTACCACTCATGGGCAACAAGGAAAACAAGGCCTGGGTGGCAGCCACAGACACTTGTGGTGGGAGGCAAAAAAGAGCCTAAGCCTCCATTTTCCTTGCACACACACACACACACACACATTTTCTGTAGTGAAGACAGATGGAAGCTGGAACATGTATGCTGTCCTGGCAGAGTAACATCAAGTCCAGAGGCTAACGTAGTCTTGTGCAGCATGAGGCGAGGGGAACACCTGGCAACAACAGTTTCCTGGAATTGGAGGTGGTGAAGCGCGCGACTCAAATGGCTGTGCTGTCGGTTGGGGTCCTCCGTTCAATAAGATGGAAAATGAATGTGTTAGAAGGATGTGTGGGCAGCTCGCCCAGTCATCTGGAAGGCTGGACAATGAGCTAGAGGCTGGGCCACAGCCAGGAATGATGCCTGGAACCACGCAGGGCTGGTGCTGTCGGAACAGAGCCAGCTGCATCATGGGCCCAGTTGACACCTGGCCTCGCCCATGCAGTTGGCGCCACTGGCACCGGCCCCGCAGGCGCCTCGGTCACTGCCTTAACTGCCACCTTCCCTCCTTTCCAGGACGCTTCCTCCTGCTTTGTCTTGTTTGCTTCGCCAGCTACAGATTTAAGTTCAGGCAGTGTGTCTGGATAGCAGAGCTTGGATCTATTAACATCCAGCTGCAAGGCAGCCTGGGAAGGCAAACACTCAGTATTGTCTCCTTTTTCTTGTGGGATCTATGAGGTGGCTAAGTCTCCAAATACAGGAAGATTCACATGTAGGCTGGTTAAATATCCACTAGGGTGACTCTTAGGGCAGGCTTTCAGGCTGGCTAGGCAGGCAGGCTGTAAGGAAGCGTGTGTGTGTGTGGGGGGTGGTGTCCAAGCCTCCCATCCCCCCACAAATCTTAGTGCTTTCTCTGGACTTTCCCTGGCATTCTCATGATCTTGCCTCTCTGTAGTCCCACCTCTCATCTGCTAGTGGCTGTCGCTCTCTCTGAGTGACACAGCCCTCATGTCCCTGGCCTCTAGCTCTGTGTACACACCAACTATACATGCCCACACATTGCTGCACGTGTCCATAGAAGGCACATGTACCCTGGCAACACACTCCCAGGCACCTTCTGTATTAACAGGATCAAGGCCGCAGGCCAGGCCAGAAGCCACAGAGGTGAGTGGCTCAAAAAGCCTGGTTGACTCGCTTTCCCTACAGTGACCTGATGCTACAGGAGGACCCAAGTCAGCAGTGTGGTGACGGTGACTACATTCAACTATTTCAGGGACGGCCCTGACTCCTTGTGCTGACAAGTGTGTCTCCAGCCCCAGAGGCCGAGAACCAGTCCTTTGAGCTCTAGCGATGGACACCACAAAGCCGGCTGTGCCTTCTCTCTGCCTATTGTATCTCTCGTGGGGGCTGAATATTTTGTGTCTGCACATTGTGTGCATGGACAGATGCACACATGAGATTGGGACTGTGCATGTGTTTTCTCATGTAGACTCAAATGTACTACTTTGCCCGGGTAACAAAGTATTGATGAAGGCTGTGTGACTTTGGCAACTGCAATTTATTTTCTCAAAGTTCCGAAGGCTTGAAGTCCAAGTTCAAGGTGTCTGGATATTTGTTTCTGAGGCCTCTTTCCTTGCCTTGGAGTCAGCGACCTTCCCCCATGGCCTCAAGGTCGCTTCTTATGTGTATCCCTGGGGTCCTGCTGTGCGTCTTGTCTCTTCTTCAAAAGTAGGGAAAATGCAGTTCAAGCAGCCTTTTTCCCAGCTGCCACTGCTGTCCTCTATGGCTTGCACCTGTGGGCTGCATCCCTCACAGGTTTCTGCGTGGACACCAAGGTCTAGGAGGCATGGGCCCTGGGTGTTTTGTCCCAACTTCTGTGACCAGCCGCAAGAAAGAAAGGCGGGAGGCAGAAAGGCTGAGCAAGCAGTTTATTGCCCCCCTGCTCCCCCCTCTCGCCCCCCCCCCCACAGCAGCTGAGACTGAGCCCCTAGAGTGGGGTCTGCAGCTACTGCCAACCCAATAAGGGGGAAGGGTCTCTTATGTAGATTCCAAACTCAGATTCCAAAGGGGTGACTCATCGCTGTGTCCTTGATGTGAGGCCCAGTTTGTTATCACCTTCAGCTAGTCCCATCCAGGATCTCAAGGTCAGTTTATTACCACTTTATCAAACTTGGATGCAAGGCTCAATTCTTTACCGCCCTAATTCAGTCCTTGTCAGTAAATCTTTGGTCACTCTCAACACTGGGCACAGGCGCTTTTAATTATGGACATTTGGACTGGGAAGTCAGAGAGCATGGGCTTTCACACACAGGTGGAGACATGGGGACTGTAGGGAATGGGATATGAGGGCCCTCCCTCTGCAACAAGGGGGTCCCCAGAAAGAGGGGGAGCTCCAGGCTCCCGGTTCCACCCAGAAGTAGGGTGGAGCTGAGCAGACAAAAGGAGACAAGAGAGGGAGTAATATGGAGAAGAAGGAAGCAGGATGGACAGCCAGAGGAGACCTGGAGCAGCAAGCATGTGATGAAGAAACAGTGCTTGTTTCCTGACCCTGGGCTGGCTAAGGCAGATGTGGGTGAGATACCTGTAGGGAGGTGACTATGGCAGTGTTCATATTGATTTTGATTTTGCTCTTTTCCTCCCAGACTTGTCTGGCCATGTCTGGCCCTTTTCTATGGGTCCCAGGCAAAAGAAGCTTTAGACCTGTGGCAATCTTTCAGGCCTTGCTTTGGGCCAATCCCTTTTACCAATGAGGGGATGGGTAACTTCAGGGGTTTGATTTAGAAATTATATTCTTTGTCTTTTCTGTATTGTGTATTCACTGTATTAAAGTTCCTTTCCATTAAAGGTCTTACATATTTTGTCTTGATGTAGCAGATGGAAGAACCTTTTTAGAGTAGGCAGGTTTGGGGGTTCAGGGGTGGCCCTCTCTCCCTGCCCTGTAATACCTCCATCACTGGGGACAGAGGGGCTCAGTTGCTGACTCCCTGCCTGCTGGTCTGACCTTGTAAAATGATACCATCGTCTCCAAAATTCTCCTTTCATCTACCAGAATCTAACTATAAACTTACCCGGCCTCGAACATTTGCACAATATTCAAAGACAACAGTCAACTGACGAGGGGCCCACTCATTAGGCCGAACTGAATCTGATGATCACTCTGGCTCTGCAGATTCAGTCAGTCTGAGGTACTGGTGGTTAGGACTTCAACGTATGAACATCTGGGTGTGGGGCATGATTCAGCCTCATCCAGTGGTGCAGGATTGTGGAGTATCTGACTTGATACTCTATATCCACAGCACCCTTTTACTCTTCTTGTCACCCGCAGGCTGATTTTTCTCTATAGAACTGAACTCTGCACCACCTTCAGGGAGGGGCTTTCCCTTCTTCACTTCATTCATCTCATTCTCCAAGCTGTGGGGATTGATTCAGCGCTTGATCCTATCGGAAGCATAAGATGCCAAGAGATAGTTCTAGGATATTAGCAAAGACGCAGGTGCTTTTTGGGTTCTCTTGCTACAGTGTATGGAGAGAGGCACCACCAAACCCCCAAACCTGCCTGCTCTAAATAGGCTCTGCCATCTGCCACATCAAGACAAAACATATAAGACCGTTAATGGAAAGGGACTTTAATACAATGAGTGTGCAATACAGAAAAGACAAAGAATATTGTGGGTCTGCTAATCCTATGTGGCTTGTCAGGCTTCTGTTTAAGAGCCCAACCCTATGGGGTACCTTTCACATCAATTAAGAGCATAAAGCTAGATCACCCTGGGAAGGGTCTGCATCCCGAGGTACGACCATAAACTTACTCCTGACTTTGACATCACCAGGTATGACTGGGAACACCCAGGGTGGTGGGTGGGGGCATTGACTAATGTATAATGAAGAACCCCAGAAGCTGATCAGTGGCATGCTTTATTGATAAGATTGAAATCCTGATGGGGAGTCAGGACTGATCTAAATACAAATTATCAACAGATGCACAGTTCCACTTTCCCCCCAGCTTCTTCTAATTCTTGCTTTCTTTATTACTTCCTCACATGATTAATGCTGATTAGTCCACCAATAAAAAGGCCAGGATCTTGCTCTTCAGCAGCATCCTGCATTATGTGGCCTGCTCCATGACTCCCGTTTCTTTATCAGTGTGGTGTTGCCTGATGAAACAGAATATAGTTTCTAAATCAAATGCCCAAAGTTACCCATCCCCTCATGGGCAAAGGTCCACCCAAAAGGGATTGGCCCAAAGCAAGGCCTGAAAGCCGGTCACAAGCCTAAAGCATGGTTTGGCTGAGACCCATAGAAAAGGGTCAGAAATGGCCAGACAAATCTGGGAGGGAAAGAGCACAATCAAGATCAAGATCAAAGCTGCCATAGTGAACCTCCCTATGGGTCGCTCACTCACATCTGTTTCAACCAGTCCAAGGCCAAGAAGTAAGCACAGTTTCTTCATATGTCTCTCTGCTCCATGGGCCTCCCTCAGGTCTCCTTCAGGCTCTCCATCCTGCTTCCTTCTTCCTCAGTGTCCTCTCCAGATTCCTCTCTTCTTGGCTCAGCTCCACCCTCCTTCTGGGTGGGGCAGGGAACCTGGGACTTCCCTTTTTCCTGTGCCCACCTGTTACCCTGTGAGCAGTGAGGACCACAAGCTAGGCCAGGGGTCCCTGTGTGGCAATGGGAATCTGTGGGAAACTAGTGGGAATCTGTGGCATCAATCAAATACAGGGAAATGGAGTGACCTTCTGCCCCAGCATCTAAGGCCACCATCTGGCCCTGCTTTCCTCTTAGGTTTCATTGCCCACACGTGATATTGTGTTGGTGCAAAAAGTGCCTGGGAGCGCAAGTACAAGGCATGCCGGACACTTGTGGCTGAGAAATGGAAGCTTGAGGTGGTTGCCCCTGTAAGGACACCAGGCTGGAGATCAGTACGGGAGAGAAAGAGAAAAGCCAGGGAACGCGCAGAGATTTCAGGGGCTGTGAGGCTGAGGTTCGGTTGCTGCCTGCCTTCCTGCCTCCTTGCCTCCCTGCCCACTGGTCTGCCTTGTGTATCTGGGCTGCTGTTTTAGCATTAAATGCCTGTCAAATCTATTGAGGGCTCCAAGAGCCCTTTCCATTTGCTGGAATCAACCATAAACCTGCCCACTCTGGGTCTGGTTTGCCTTACACTAGGTGTAGGGTAAGTGAACTGGTCAGGCTTTTATGCCATTGGCCTCTGAATGTGGCCTTGAAGGCCGAAGGAGCTTGGGATGATGGCATGGGTCACACACGCCTGACTGTGGACACCTGGTGTATGGCGATGGGCATGTGTAAGTATGCACACCTGTGCCTGGAAGTGGAGCCTAGAAGGATGGTGATACAGCAAATGGGCTTTCAGATGAGCATTTGCGGATTTGCCTTCTTCGACAAATTTATGACAGAATTGGTTTTCCCAGAGCTCTTAATTGATTGTGAGTTTGTTCTCCTTGCAGTTTCTCTCCCTTGACAGGTTTAGGTTCAAGGAAAGGAGTCCCAAACAATAGCAAATGGTGGGAAAGCTTGCTGACACGGATTCCTCTTCCTCCCTGTGCTGCCTCCTGCCCCCTCCCCATTACTCTTGCTGATTCCCCATTTTTGTTTGTCTTTGTGTAAATAAAGGCTGGTGCCCACTGGTTTCCATCCCAGCACTAACTTTTACTCCCTCCCCTTTGGGGACTCTCGCCCACCTCCCCTTTTCTTTGTTGAACATTGTATAAACAGCCCTGTAACCTGCCAAAGAGCAGGGCGGTGGTCTTTCAGACATGAGTCTGCAGCCCTCCTCATTTGTGGACAAATAAAACCACTTTCCTTTTCCTCAAACTCTGTTTCCTTTTATTGACTGAGGGAAACTGAGACCAGCATTCAGTAACAATGGTGTTACTCAGACAGAGAACGGCTGCAACAGAAGGGAGATGAGAACAGAACACAACACAGCGCCACAGAGAATGCATTAAGTTTAGCCAGGGGCTGGAGTCCTGCCAGATGTGGGCGCCCACCTCCAGCCTTGCCAGCCTTCAGGCTTTCCCTAGTGTACAAAGAGCATTAGAGCCTGAAAAAGCCACTGAGGACTCCAGGGCTCTCCTTTATTGGTCTGCCCCAATAGATAAACTGCCCTGTGCTTACTGGTACTGCAGTGATATAATGAAACTCAATGTCAGAGTGATGCCCAGTTTTCTCAAAATGTGAGTTTCCTTTTCTACTTTAGCAGTTTGGATTGAAATTTTTGTGTCATCTAAGGTTTGCAGCTTGTAGCTTGTGCATCTGTCAAGCTACAAGCACCCTTCAGAGAAGAACAATAGCAGACATGAAGAGATTTGTGTATCTAAGTGATGGAGGAAGTGATAGTAAGGGGGTGTTTCAAGACTCACACAAGGAGTCTGGGCAGAAGGGATTAGCACAGCCACTGACCCAGTTATAGAAATCAAGATCCTTAGGCACCAATGCCTAGGTTACAAAGCATAAGACCCAAAAGGGGAAAGATAAAGACATGGAGCCATTGTGGGATCTCCTGTCCCTTTCAGATTCTATTCAAAGTCAACGAACCCAGGCTCGCAAGGAGTGGGCCCCTCTCAAAGAGAAGATGACTATATTAATGTAATTCCTGCACTGGCTAGGGGCAGCAGCCCTCTGCCTACCTGTGACTATGCAGGCGCTTCTTTCCACCTGCTCTCTCCCTCTGCAGGGCAGCAGCCTCCTGCCTGCCCATGACCTGTACCAAGCTGGGACTCTTCTAAGGCCTGCAAACACGCAGGCCTCTCTCAGCAAACCTGTCCCTTTTGGGCAGCTCTTCCTGCCCGCTTGTGCCTATGCAAATGTCCAATACTCCTGACTCCTTAATAAACTTGCTCTTTAAATATAACTGAGTTTCTGACTCAGAGAAACTCACCGTGTGCTGCTGAAAGGGGAGCTCTGGGGAATTCTTTCCCCTAGTGAACCCAAGGACCCTGCACTAACTCTAAAAACTACTTCATTTGCTCTTTCTCCATTTTAAGACTGTAGCAAAGATTCTTGCTCAATAAACTCAGTGGGTATTCAGTGAAGACTATGTTTAATTGAGCTATTTTTAAAAAAGTGGATGCTGGGCCCTCCCTGGTGGCGCAGCGGGTTAAAGCACAGCACTAAAAAGCTTAAG
>NW_004567148.1:1071636-1077645 GCF_000260355.1 Condylura cristata | reverse complement strand
AAAAAAAAAAAAAAAAAGTGGCTGCTGTGGCACAATGGATGTCTCTCAATTCCAAACCTTGCAAAAGAACTCTAAATACTCCTAATCAAGGTAGAGCTAAGCTAATTTTAATGCTAAAGTGTCGCCTTGCAGAGTGGCAGTGGTGCAGGATGAGAGATCACTTGTCCTTGTGGAGCAAGGAGAAGCCGAGAGGGGCTACCGTGGGCAGCAATGTGCAGCCCCATCCAGAGGCAGTTTCGTGTCTATTAGAATCAAGTTCAAAGGTGGGACAAGCATCTGGGGAGTGCTTGGGTGGGGGATGCATTATCAGGGATGTGAGCTGGGGTGTGGGTGTGGGGGGGAGGGGTATTGCCTGGGGGCTCCATTGTTCCTAAAGGTCAACCTATGTTATCTCTAGTCCCTATTCTTACCTAACTTTGCTTAACCCTTACACATAAGATATTTTAGCTGATCTGGCCATAGTGTCTGCCTGCTGTCTTCAGCAGATAATGGTTTCCCAGATGTTCCTCATACCGGGACTTTTTCCTGGTGAGAAGCCCACTGTCTGACTGTCTGCCCATCTGACCAGCAGGAACAAGGAGAGCTGGGGCCCCCACATTAAAAGCAGGCCAATATGGAATCCACTTTAGAGAGGTGGTTAATTGGACAGGCCTATCCTACTCACCTGTATTCAATGCAAATTAATGACCCTCAGCACCGATTTCCCCGGGTGTCTCCAGGCTTCTGCAGCACAGCTTCACGGCTTCCTATCACTGGCTACACACCTTGCAATTGCACAAATGATTAACTACAGAGCTCATTTTCCCTGAGTGGGTTTCCAGTGTTACTTTTTTAGAATGAAAATATGTGAGAACCAGCACTTACTCAATCTAAATGAATGTACATTTCAAATATCTGCTATCCATACATTAATTTACAAATGTAAAGAAATGAAGAGAATGCTGCTCTAAAAAATTTTATTTCAACTAGTTATCACCAAAATGATGGAGAATTGAAAGAGTTGTTACATTTATGTAAAACCTTTTGCCTCCTGTTGAGCCAGCAAGCACAGAGACACTTCATTATGGATTTGGGCAGGCAGATAAAGGAGAGTCCCACAGCCCTCTCTGGATGTTTCAGTCTTTAATGCTCGCAGGGAACCAGGCCCACTGGCACAGCAGGCAGGGGGCTGGCATTCAGGGAGGCAGGCCTGGACCGGGCAGGGAGGGCTCTGGGAGGCAGGCAGGCAATCGCACCTTTTAGTAATCCATGAATCGACTCCTTTTCTGGGCTCTCTGGCATTCTCTTGTGGTCTTACTGTGCAGTCAAGCAACTTGTCCTTCTCGGTCTTTGAGTTATGTTGACCTTATATCCTTGGCCTCCAGGCTCAGGTGTGCACTCACCCATGCCTACACCACGCTCCAGGTGTCCACAATCAGGCATGTGTGCCCCAGGCCCATGCTTCCAAGCGCCTTCTGCATTCACACAATCAAGTGCAGATGGACGAAGTACACTGCTGAGGGGAGCAGCGGTGAGACAGGAGAGGTCTGCTGCGCCATGGGGGTCACCTCTGGGGTGAGGACCAAAGTGGCTGCTGCTCACTTGCAGTGTTGCGCCTTAACCCATTGTGTTACCAGGGAGGACCTCTCTCAGGCTTTTAATGCTGAATCTGGGGACAGATCAGCAGCCAGGGAGGCAGCAACTGAGCCCACCAGCCTCGGAGTGATACCGCTGTCCACACCAGAGCTGAGCAGCCCCTGAATCCCTGGCTTCTCAGCCAGATGTTGCATTTACATGTGAGCGTGCGCTGTGCTTTCTGGGCCAGGGTGTCCACAATCACAGGTGTATGTGCACGCCCCACACCTCTCAGCCCTGGATGTCTGTGCATGTCCATGCTCATGCTCCCAAGCACTTTTTGTACAAAGATGATGCCACGTGTGGGCAATGAAACCTGAGCGGCTTGCAAGGCTCAGGTGCTGGCCATGGAGGGGAGAGGAAGGAGGGCAGGGGGAGCCAGGGCCTTTCCATTTTCCCTACAAAGTCATTCATTTTATTTATACAGCAAGTAAATTTACACATGCTTTGTGTTATCCACCAAATCCAGGGCTTCTCAGACTTGGAGAGGTTGACAATTTGGGGTAGATGAGATGACTCCTGGTGTGAGTGATCCTGGGCATCAGGGATATTCAGTGCCCCCTGGGCTCCAATCATTTGACATGAGTAACACCTGTCCATCAGTTATGCTAATGAAAAATGTCTCCACAATATTGTCAGCAAATATTCTTGGGGAATGTGGGGAGGGACAAAATTATCCCCAGTTGAAAATCACTGATTGAGCCCCATATCCATTGTATTCCTCTCGCCTGTCTTCAAACACCTTCAGTGGTTTTCTATAACTACATAAAATTCCTCACCCTTTTATGCATCAGGTATAGAATTTTCAGCTCTTTTTGCAAAGGTCTTAATAAATGTGTTAATAAATGTGTTTAATAAATAAATGTGTTTTCCTGCCCACAACTCACATAGGGTGTTATCTGGGGTACTTTCTATTACCAGGCCCTGTAGTTCCTCCATGGGACAAGACTGGCATTTTATGAAGCATTGGAAAATGTAGCATCGCTCTCTGGTTCCAAAGACTGCTGCCCATGGGCTTTCCCTGCTGCCAGGCTGAAAGGACTAAGGGGAATAGTTTAGGCAGGGAGTGTCAGTGGAGGGCTGGGGAACTATAGAAGAAGCCACATGGAGCAGCAAGCATGTGATGAAGAACTGCACTTGTTTCCTGGGCCTGGACTGGTTAAAACAGATATGGGGGAGAGACCTGTAGGGAGGTGACTATGGCAGTGTTTATATTGATTTTGATTGTGCTCTTTCCTCCCAGATTTGTCTGGCCATTTCTGACCCTTTTCCATGAGTCCTGGCCAGAAGGTGCTTTAGTCTTGTGGCTTTCAGGCTTTGCTTTGGGCCAATCTCTTTTGGGTTGACTTTTGCCCACGAGGGGATGGGTCACTTCAGGTGTTTGATTTAGACATTAAATTCTTTGTTTTCTGTGTTGTACACTCACTGTATTAAAGTCCCTTTTCATTAAAGTTTTATATATTTTGTCTTGATGCGGCAGATGGCAGAGTCCACTTAGAGTAGGCAGGTTTGGGGCTTCAGGGGTGCCCCTCTCCCCCTGTCCTGTAACAATACGAGTAAGTCTAAAAGTTTACCACCTTGTACTTGGTTTTATCAGTCCACCTTCCCTCCAAGGAGATTAAAAAATGAAATCAGTATTCCTTCCAACTCCCTTGGCATAAATTATTACTTACCCTAAGCAAGATGACTGATGATTTCTACAGCTCTTTTAATTATATGCTAACCTGATTAGGGCTGAAGGCAAGTCCTTTTAGTGCAGTGAGCTGGAATCACTCCAGAAATACCTGTGTACTGGAATAAGGGAGAGGTATTCCACTCAAGAATGCTGACCCTTGCTAGGGCCATGCCAGGTATCAGCAGGAGCCACCAATATGCTCTTGTAACTGGAACTTGGCAAAAATTTTTCAAGGGTGATTTTTAAAAAATAATTATCTGGGGTGATTTTAGAAGAAGGGATTATTCAAATATTAAGCACTCCAAGCGCAGAAAAAACCTTGCCTCCTATATATGGAAAAGAATGTGACAGATTTGGGCTTTTCGATAATGCTAGCATTTTCCTTTAGTAGAAACCCTTCAGTGGTCTTCGATAAAAATGTAGAGTGAAGAATTAAGGGAATTACTTTGAGAATTATGATCTCCAAGAAGGACTATCCATAAAATTAAAGTTGGAACTGGTTTCTGAAGTTGCATTTTCTTGTTTAATTTAAAAAAAATTAATATCAGGGTTTTAGGATTTGTCATCTTAAAAATCCTGTCTTTTGATCACAGAAGGGATTTCAAATTTCTTAAAATCAGGGTAGTGGTAGAAAGTGTGTAGTAGGAAGAAGCGGAAACTCCATGTTTGTTAAGTACAATTCACTTTGTATTGTTACAGGGCAGGGTGAGGGCACCCCTGAACCCCCAAACCTGCCTACTCTAAATAGGTTCTGCCATCTGCCGCATCAAGACAAAACATTTAAGACTTTAATGAAAATGAACTTTAATACAATGAGTATAGAACACGGAAGACAAAGAATATAATATCAAACACCTGAAGCTACCCATCCCTCGTGGGCAAAGTTCCGCCCAAAAGCGATTGGCCCAAAACAAGGCCTGAAAGCCCACCACAATGCTAAAGTACCTTCTGGCTGGACTCATAATAAAGGGTCAGAAATGGCCAGACAAGTCTGGGAGGAAAAGAGCAAAATCAAAATCAAGATAAACACTGCCATAGTGAACCTCCCCATGGGTCTCTCATCCACATCGGTTTCAACCAGTCCAGGGCTAGGAAACAAGCACCGTTTCTTCATCACATGCTTGCTGCTCCATGTAGCTTTCTCAGGTCTCCTTCTGGCTCTCCATCTTGCTTCCTTCCTCCTCAGATTCCTTCTCTTCTCTCCTTTTCTCTGCTCACCTCCACCCTCCTTCTGGGTGGGGCAGGGAACCTGGAACTTCCCTTTTTCCTGGGGACCACCCTGTTACATTATGAAAGAATATATATTTGCTTCTAATAGTTGATAAACAGTATGGTAGAATTCTAGAGATGTCCATCAAATATTCCTGATGATTCAATCAAATAATAGTCTAGTTTGGGTTACCTGGGTGGGTCCAGTATACTCTTTTGAGCCTTTAGAAGCACAGGAGGAAGGTAGGAAGGTGAGAGGAAATTTGGATGAAGAAGTTCCTGGCATTGGCTGTGGTGATGATCGCATAATGTGTTAATCTCCAAACTCCTCAAGTGGTCTAGGTTAATTATGCACATCCTTTGGTTTGTAGTGCAGGGTAGGTGAATAAAGCAGGCTCTTTGCACCACTGGCCTCTGTGGCTGTCACCTGCGATCTTGATAGTGTTAATGCAGAAGGCACCTGGGAATGTGAGCTTGGGGACATGTGTCTGAATGTTGACACTGGCATATGGGTGTATGCATGTGTAAGTGTGCACACCTGACCCTAGAGGCCAGGGATATGGGGGCCACGGGGTGGCAGTAGGGATGGTGATGGGAGGGTGAGTGACTAAAGAAGAGGTGAGAATATGGGAGAACACTGAGGAGAAAGAATAAAGATTTGGGGGGGGGGGACTCAGTTGCCTGCCTACCTCCCAGCCCCCACCTCTGGCCTGTGCCTGCTTCCTTGCATGCCAGCCCCTCTGCCTGGCATGCCTGTGTGCCCCGTTCCCTGAGGGGGCATTAAAGCTTGAAAAATCCACAGAAGTCTCTGGGATTCTCTTTTATCTGTCCATAGTGATCTTCTCTGAGCTTAAGGCACCAGATCAGGGAAGGATAAGAAAGTAGAGAAGAATAACAGAAGTTAGAGAGGAAGGAAGTGGCAGAAGATTGATGCATCAAAGTGTAACAGGGTGGTCCCCAGGAAAAAGGGAGGTTCCAGTTTCTGGGTCCCACACAGGAGGGTGGAGCTGAGGAGAAAAGAGAAGAATCTGGAGAGGACAACTGAAGAGGAAGGACGCAGTTTGGAGAGCCAGAAGGTGACCTGAGGGAGGCACATGGAGAAGAGAGACACGTGAAGAAGCTTTCTCTTGTTTTTTGGCCCTGGACTGGTTGAAACCGATGTGGGTGAGAGACTCGTGTGGAGGTTCACTATGGCAGTGTTTATCTTGTTTTGATTTTGCTCTTTTCCTCCAAGACTCATCTGGCCATTTCTGACCATTTTTCATGTGTCTCTGCTGGAATGTACTTTAGACTTCTGGCTGGCTTTCAGATCTCACCTTGTGCCAATTCCTTTTGGGTAGGCTTTTACCCACAAGGGGATGGGTAACTGTGGGTGTTTGATTTAGAAATTATATTCTTTGTCTTTTTGTTATAGGACAAAATCTGTTATATGACAGGGGAGAGAGAGGCACCCCTGAAGCCCCAAAACCTGCCTGCTCTAAGTGGGTTCTGCCATCCGCCGCAACAAGACA
>NW_004567148.1:1069539-1070040 GCF_000260355.1 Condylura cristata | reverse complement strand
TTATACTCAGATGCTTTCCTATCTCATGTACTCACAGCACATTTATGGAGTGAAAGTCAGCAAACATGATAATCTCAGAAGTTGATTCATTTTCACAGCCTCCAGAAAGAAATAGAGGCCTTTTGGTACATTGATTTGAACTTGTGATTCTTGTTCAGGCAACCTGAACTTCTGACCTGCAGATATGGTGAGGTAACTAAAGCTGTGTTGACTAGTGCTGAGTTTGTGGTAGTTGATAGAATACAATAGGAAATGAACACTAAGGTGAAGGAATTGAATACTGCCAAATTAATCTTCTACTCCTTGAAGATGCTCAAAAAATCCTTAAAACGCTCTGATGCAACATTATCTGAAACAAAGAAGCCAAGCAAACACACCAAGGACAGTGATGAATCTGGTTTTTCTTTGCATCCTCAGGAAGAAAATGACCAATCTATTTAGCAAGGAAATATATATATATATATATATGTAAATAAGCCCCCATACAGAGAAGGGAGCTTT
>NW_004567148.1:1030914-1068869 GCF_000260355.1 Condylura cristata | reverse complement strand
AGGGGAGCAGCGGGCGGGCCAGGAGAGGTCTGCCGCGCCATGTGGATCTCCTCCGGGGCAGGCGGGAATCGAACTCATGCAGAAGTGGCCTAACTTTCCCAGTGCAGCGCTTTAACCCACTGCGCCACCAGGGAGGGCCTACAATTTGATTTTTATTTCCAACATGATTACAAATTCTTTTTGAGCAGAAACCACAAATTTTCCAGTAGACTTTCAGTAGGAACACACTGGTAATTTAGAAATCTTAGTTTCACTTTGCTTTGTTATGAATATTTGTAAATGTGCTTTATTTTTTTCTGTACCTGGAATGCCAAAAATTGTGAAGAAAAAAATCCACCCTAACCAGACAGTCATCCAATTCCCAAGCTACAGTGCCAGCAGCCTCAAGAGAGAGTGTAATATCAAAACAACGCCAGCATAATTTTACAGGTCTGTGAGATTGGCTTGCTGGGGTAAGTTTCAGATAAGTGTTTGCAATTTTGGTGGCCCATCCAAACCCAGTCCACACAGCCAACCTAGAGAGTGTCATCCATCACCAGGTTGGCAACAGGGAGTTTTGTCTTGATGGGGTTTTATTGCAGGAAATAACCCTTCTCTTTTGCAAATGATTTTGTTTCAAATATGGGCACCATCCCTCTGAACAAAAACTCCAGTGGTGAGATGCACAGCTTTCTGACTTTTGGCTGTGCATTTTAAATGAGCCGGCTTTCAATCACTGATTTACCTGTTTCAGTACATTGTGCAGGAGATAAGAGGGAAAAGCTGATTGACCCTTAGGGAAGATTTCATACTGAAATTGGAATTTCTTCAGAATTATTGATCAGTATCTATCCCAAGCATAATTATACTCAGATGCTTTCCTATCTCATGTACTCATAGCACATTTCTCTCCTTCTTTGCTTATTTCCCTGTTCTTTCTTGAAGTTTCATTATTGAATAACTTTTGAGGTGTTATTTCAACCTTTACTGAAGTAAAAAGAGTATTTGAAATATATATTCTGTGTAATGTCAGTGTTACAGGGCAGGGAGAGTGGGGCACCCCTGAACCCCCAAACCTGCCTGCTCCAAATAGGTTCTGCCATCTGCCGCATCAAAACAAAACATATATGACTTTAATGAAAAGGAACTTTAATACAATGAGTATACAACATGGGAGACAAAGAATATAATTGCTAAATCAAACACCTAAAGTTACCCATCCCCTTGTGGGCAAAAGTCCACCCAAAAGGGATTGGCCCAAAGCAAGGCCTGAAAGCCCGCCAACAAGCCTAAAGCACCTTCTGACCGGGACCCGTAGAAAAGGGTCAGAAATGGCCAGACAAGTCTGGGAGGAAAAGAGCACAATCAAAATCAATAGAAACACTACCACAGTGAACATCTCCACGGGTTCTCTCATCCACATCGCTTTCAACCAGTCCAGGGCCAAGAAACAATATGGTGTCGTCAGTCTTCATCACATGCTTGCTGCTCTATGGTGGCTTCCTTAGGTCTCCTTCTGGCTCTCCATCCTGCTTCCTTCCTTCTCAGATTCCTTCTCTCCTCTCCTCTCCTCTCCCCTCCCCTCCTCTCCTCTCCGCTCCTCTCCTCTCCCCTCCTCTCCTCTCCTCTCCTCTCCTCTCCTCTCCTCTTCTCTCCTCTCCTCTTCTCCACCTTCCTGGATGGGGCAGGGAACCTGGAACTTCCCATTTTCCTGGGGACCACCCTATTACATCAAGACTTAGCATACTCACTTTGCTCTCCTCATTTTTCACTGTTGAGTGTTGTTTTTTCCCAGAAGGAGTCTAATGTTTATTTAGGTCTTCAAGTGGGTGCCTAATGAAACTATGGGCTCTGGGGCTTGAGGTCCTGGAGAAGAACCTCTTTGCCAAGGGATGGTGGGCAGTCTGGCTTTGTCTTTAAAGGTACTTTTTTTTTTTAAAGCCAGGGTTTATTAATTTCCTGTTAGGGCAGTAATGGTTCACTACAAACTTGGTCCTTAAAACATCACACATTTAGGGCCCTCCCTGGTGGCACAGGGGTTAAAGTCTCCATGCTATCACAAGCCTGAGTTCAATCCCCTCCCATATGGTGCAGCAGACCTCTCCTAACCTGTCTGCTGCTCCCCTCAGCAGTGGATTTCAGTCAATCTGCTTTTTCTACTCTCTGCTTTCAGCCCACGTACCTCTGGGCTACACCCCAGTTCTCATATACATAAATAAATAAAATAAACCTTCAAAAAAAAAGTCCATACACTTATCTTACAGTACTGCAGGTCAGAAGTCCTAAATTCCTAAATCAACCACTACTTTGGTAGAGGCAGGCTTGTTCTGAGCCCTTTTCTGCGTCTTGTTTCTGGTGGTGGCCAACAGGCCTTGGTGACTTGGTCTGTGACTGCTTCACCCTAGTCTCTGCCCCGATGGTCACGTGGTTTCCTCTTCTTCTATCTTATTAATGTTTGCTGTTGGAGCTGCTTGGATAATCTCATCTCAAAATCCTTAATTTAATCACATCTACAAAGCCTTTTATTTCCATAGCATACACAGGCCTTAGAGATTAGGAGCTGGTTGTTCTAAAGGACTATTGTTCAACCTTCCACACAGGGATCAAAATCCCCAAACTTAATTTTTCAGTTATCTAAGAGTGAGCAAATAGCTTTCATTTTCTTTTGTTCCCATTCATATACTAATTCACCTATAGGAGAATTCAATGGAAAAATTCATCAATTAAAAGAAAAAATGGGCTCTCCCTGGTGGCGCAGTGGGTTAAAGCATAGCATTGAGAAGGTGAGGCCACTTCCAAGTGAGTTCAATTCCCACCTGCCCTGGAGGAGATCCGCATGGCGTGGCAGACCTCTCCTGACCCGTCCTCTGCTCTCCTCAGCAGTGTACTTCCTTGATCTGCCTGTTCTGTTCCCCGCTCTGTCTCTGGTGAATCCTCTCACCCTCCACATCTCTGGTCTGTACCCCAGTTCCATATGAATAAATAAATAAATCTTAAAAAAAAAAAAGAAAGAAAAATGGATGAGTAGCAGCCATGCTTCTGTCGGGCCGTGCAACTGCCTTGCTCTGCACTGATTCTTCCATCTCACCTTCCTCCTACCCACCACCCTACATCATTTTTCTCTGGGCTTCCCATCCTTCTTTTCTTTCTTCTTCTGTCCATCTTTCCTCCCCCCCCCCTTCCTTCTGTCTTTCCAACCCTACTTCTACTTAGCCTGTAAAATAGATAAAGTAAAATCTGGCTGCTGCTGGTCATTTTCACAGCTAATTTAGATTATTGTCATATAAAACTAAGGAAATGTATGAAAATACTGAGATCAAATAGTGGGATGAAATATAAGAAAATGTAGCCAGCCATCCAATGTGTCCACACTTTTGAAGCTTAACTAGGTCTAGTAAACCTCTCCAGATGATTGTTTAAAATTTGCATTCATTAGGGTGTTTGGCATGTAGCTCCTGATTTGCCCTTGTGGATTCTCCATTGATGATGATGAATAGAACAATTTCGGAAACTCAAATTAAAAGTAAACACAGTCGGGCATCTCATGTGTGACAGCTGAGTTGGGGCTAATTATGACATCAGGCATTTGTGTCCTTCAATGTCATAGGTGCGGTCAGATGATGTGGGGTCAGGAGGAAACAATAGGGTAAGGCTGGTACCACAAAATATCTGGCTTTATCTGGCATACACACAGCCCTGTTGCAGTTGTGTGGACCAGTTCAGGATACAGGATGAATTACAGAGCAATGAAAATCAGAATGGTGATTGTAATCTTAAGACACATCCCAGGTATTTGAGTATCTTCTCTCATTTAACCAGAGCTAAAAAGGGAAGCTAAATTATATATTTTTTTCCTTGGAAATTCTGGGGAGCATTTAGCAAGCACAGTGCATGTCCATGCAATGAGACCTCTGCACAGATCTGTACAATGGGAAAGTTGTCTCAAAATTTTCCCTGTTTGTACCTGAGTCACCATTTACCTTCAGGGATACTTTTACCCACTGATAATACTGATTGGTTAATTGTGATGCAGCCTTCATATACAAAAAGTATCCTGTGTGAGAGTCATTTAAGATCTGTGTTTTGGCACAGATTCTGAGTGTTCCTGACCTCCCTACCCATCAAAATCATTGTCACCTTAGAGGGCTCCCAGTTGGTACTGAGTGTTTCTATTAAGTGAGAGGAAGCAGATTCTGGATCTACTCAGAAATCTGGAAGTTCAGTCAAGTACACTTCAACCCTGAATTCTCTACTGGGCTACTCATTTTCATAGTCAAGCTTTTAGTCCATGGTTAGGGGGCACAGATTTGCTTCTGATCCCTGAGTGTTTTCAGTGCTCCTAAGCAGCTTCTGCTAAGACTGAGTTTCTCAAGTCAAATTGAGTTTTTTTTTTTAAGTAGAAAAACTGGGATGTAAATCAGAGATGTGGGGGTAAGAGGATTCCCCAGAGACAGTGTAAGGAGCAGAGCAGGCAGATGGACTGAAATCCACTGCTGAGGGGAGCAGCGGGTGAGACAGGAGAGGTCTGCTGTGCCCCATGTGGGTCAGCTCCCTGGCTGGGGGTCAAACTCAAGCAGTTATGGTTACAACACTGCACTGCAACCCCTAAGCTACCAGGGAGGACCTCATCAAGTTTGTCATTGCTGTGAACAGTCTAAAGATATTTTCTGTGCAAACTATTTCCTTATCAAGATCCAAGTTTTTTTTTTTTTTAATTTTTATCCAGTCTCTCAAGATGTACATGAATCACTTTCTCTGATGGGCATTTATCATACAAGCAATTGATAATTAGTATCAAGAACTCCTCTTAATTTACTGCAGTAAAGTAAATATTGTTATCCTCTCTTTCACCTTTTTTATTGTTTTATAGTTGTGCAGCAGACTGCATTAATAGAAGTTCAATGTCCAGAACAAAAGAGGATATTGTCTTACCTGAAGTTCTAGTGCTCACATCCCTCCAGGTGTTTTATGTTTAGTAGGGTGCAAAGGATGAGGATCAGAAAATTAAGATATGCAGAAATCCATTGAATGAGCTGAGCCTGTGCAGCCTGGAGTAGCAGTACCCAAAGCTATTTCCACTAGACTACACATCTCCAACTATTCTTTATGGTACTCTTTGCTTAAGTGTTCATGGTTCATACTCTCCTATGGTCTGGGATGTCAGGAAGCATTGTTATTTTTTGCTAGAGTGTTTGCAGCACACTTCGCAATACCTGATACAAAATAGATGCTTAATGGATACTTGATAAATGAGTGAGTGAATAGATAAATATTCTACTGAGCCATGAATCTATGTGATGTTAATAGGGTAAAGGTGGGCAAAATCAGATATCTGTGGTTAAAAGTGCTTGTTATAGTGCAATTAATTGGCTGTCTTTATTGCTGGAATCTTTGAAGTTTAAAAAAATTCAAAGGCAAGATTAGAATACACTCTATTTTCTACATATATAACAGAGTGGAATTCCCCTCGACAAACCATCTTAGAGTAATGCTCCCAATAAAAAGGAACACTGGGAATGTAATAGGAAATCTAAATATTTGAAGAGGACCCAAAAGAACTAATGAATAGAAGTGATAACACTACAGTTTCTTTTTTATTTAGCATAAATATTTTGTTAAAATTAAGGCAGTAAAAACAGAAGTGCCAATAGCCTCTTGAATAGTGAGTTGTCTCACTGTTCCAGCAGCTTCAGGTAGAAGCTAAATACTTGAGGAGAGTTGAAGGAGTTGGATAATCCATGTGATAGAAGATTGTATGAGGCGACCTCAGTGTCCTAACAAAATCAAATTTGTAGCATTGTGTATTTTTTTTCCCTCTCTCACTTGTAAAGCCCTGGCTGAGAAGACATTGTTTTCTCTTCAACAGCCTATGCCCAAGCTCAGTGATCAGTACACATATAAGTATTTGCATATTACTTGATTGGTCTGTAGATGCTTAGAGGGCTGAAAGAATTGTAATGGAAAAATATTGATGATAATATAGAAATCTTGTGCATGTAAACTAGTTTTCTTATAATTAGACAGGGGACATTAATAGGAAGCCTGTCTGGTGGATACACACAGAAATGTACAATTTAAGGGCATGGCATAATTGCTGATGCTATCTTATTTTATTTCTTCTTTCACAGTCCCCAATCCAGAATTCTTTCTCCTTTTTACCAGTGAACCTTGACACAGAACAAATGAGTTGTAATCATTTGGGTGACTTTGCTGTGAAATTTGAAAACATATTGAATGACTCAGCTATCATAAGTTAATTATCTGTAACTGTTAGGTTGACTTTAGAAGGATATTCTTTTATTCACTTCTGCTGTTTGTGTTTCTGTTGCTTTGCTTGCCATCTGGCCAAACAATAACATGTCAAGTTCTAAGGAAGTACAGTAGGTTGAATTCATTCTTGCCCAGGCTAGTGCTGCTGTCTTCTGATTTTTGCATATCAGTATTACTGTTGTTCAGCTTTCCACTCTACTTGTTTTACCTACATTTAGCAATTTGCTGTTATTAATTTCTCCAGAATTATTGTTCATTTGTTAACATGCAACAAAAACTAATACAGTGTATGAAACTGGAGATGCAGGATGTGTAAGGCATACAGCTTTCTTCAATGTTACTTTGAAATTTCTTTTTTGGGCTCTCACTGGTGGCACAACAGGTTAAAGCACCACATTTTGAAACTCTCCAAAGCCACTGCAGCAAGAGTTCGATTCCCAGCCAGTAGCTGACCTACATGGTGTGGCAAACCTCTCCTGACCCACCCGCTGTTCCTCTCAGAACTGTATTTCAGTACATCTGCCTGCTCTGTTCCCCACTCTGTCTCTGGTGAATCTTCTCACCCACCATACCTCTGGCCTGTACCCCAGTTCTGTAAGCATAAATAAATCTTTTTAAAAAATTCCTGTTTTTTGCATAAAAGAACTGAGATGCAGGCCAGAGGTGTGGGGGGTCAGAGGATTCATCAGAGAAAAAAACGGGGGAGCAGAACAGGTGGATTTACTGGAATCCACAGTTAAGTGAAGCAGTGAGGTCCGCTGTACCATGTGGGTCAGCTCCCTGGCTGGGGATCAAACTCAGGCTGTCATGGTGATAGTGATGAGAGTAACCCCTATACTAGCAGAGAGGCCCTAAAATTTCTAATAATCACATTAAAAAATTACAGCAGGCAGAATTAAAAATACATTTAATCTTATTCAATATATATAAAATAGCATCATTTCAACATAATCATTGTAAAAATTACTGAGATGTTTGCATTTTTCTTTTTAACTGAGGTATTGAAAATTTAGCCTGAATAATATAGTTATAGCATATCTCAGTTCATATATTAACTTTTTATCAGGTGTAATTCATCTATAGATTTCATAAAACTTGTAGATGAAAAAATAGATTGATTTACTCAAGTTATTTCAAACAAACTGACAAGGTTTTCAACAGCTGAATTGCACCCAAAAAGTACTTTATATTTGGGCTGGCAGTCAGACTAGCCATATTTCAGAGATTGCCTGAGACCACGGTTTAGATCCTGACTTCTACAAGATCCTCCAACAGGTAGAAAACAACCTCTTTATAAACCCAGTTTCCTTTTCCGTTTTCCTTCCCCAACCCTTCCCCTCCACGCTATTTTGGAGGGGTCAGGAATGAAAAAACTGTGTGCAGTTCAAGGTATTGCAAGCAGCTGGAACGTAGCACAGTTCACTGCACAGACATTTATAGACTGAAAGGGCAAAAAAGGAGCCAAAAATGATAACAGAACTCTGCTACCACCCTGGGAACAGAGGGAAAACAAAGCAAAGGTGTAGGATGACCAGAAACTAAGCACCTGGGATGTGAGCCCCTGCTCGGTGGTAGCAGTTTAAATTTTTTAATTGAGGTAATGTTGGTTTACCGCAATTAAATCATTGTTTATATTTTGGGAGTGTAGTCCCCTTATTTTCAATGACTCGCTTGCCTACTGCTGTACCTGTGAGTGGAGGCTGGTCTAGGAAGGCTGCAAGAAGGTTGGGCTGGAGGCAATATTGGAGTGAAATTGTTTATTTTTTCAAGATTTGTTTTTATTTATTTGTGCATGCAAACACAGGTGTAGTCCAGCTGCGTGGGGGGTGGGGGTGGGGGGGATGGGATGGGGGAAATGTGTGTGGGAGAGTGGTGTGTGTGTGATGAGTGTGTGTAAAAGGATTCCCTAGAGACAGAGAAGCAGAGAACAGGCAGATATACTGAAATCCACTGCTGGGGGAAGAAGTGGACAAAACAGGAGAGGTCTGCTGCACCACGTGGTTCACCTCCCTGACTTGGAGATCAAACTCCCGCTGCAGTAGCTGGAGATAGCTTGATGTGCTGAAACTTTAAACCCTGTGCCACCAGGGAGGTCCCCAAGCAAGCTAGGTTTTTGGAACTTCTTCCACCTTTCCATTTGCCCTGTGCCTCACATTAAGGGCCTGATAGGAAGGCAGTTTGTAGAAGTCTGTCTTACACTTCACAATCAAAGGACAGAGGGGTAAATTTAGAGGAGAGAGAAAATAGCTAAGTAATTGGCCCTGACAGGTGGAGCTGGAGAAATCTGCTTGCTCTTCTTGCTCCTCAAGAGGCCGGTCACCTCACTTGGATGATCCTCAGTTCAAGCTGAAGGCCCTGGCTGTGGTCCTGTCAGGGCTTTGGCCTCACCCAGCAAGAGCCTTTTGAAAAGAAGGACTTTGTGGGTTCACCTGAGTTTTGAAATCACCTCCAGTTGTCTATGTTTAGACTAAAATAAATCCAGAGAGTTGCTTAGTTTGAAATTGTTCCAAATGGGATTGGTATTGATCTGTGTTTGCATCTCAACGAGGGAATATTTTGCTCTGCTGGATTTTGGAGGGTCGATTTTACTTTTACTTTTATCTGCTTGACCAACTGATTATTCTTTATGTGCCATCATTTCTGTAGATTTTGCTATACATTCCTCTAAACAGCACAAAAGGGATCATCCGTTTGTATACACCTTTATTCAGGAGAGGGATTGCATTTCCTTTTCTCCAAAGATGACATCTCAAGGTGATTGGTGGGGCATCCTAGAAAGACTTCTGAGGGCTCGCCCCCTTCTTGCAGGGCAAGGCCCGGGTGCGGTTGCACTCTCAGACACCAGCACAGGGTCTGCTCTGCTGAGGCTGCAGCACCAGGACATGGCTGCAGGAGAATTACCAGGCAATGTCCATCTTCATGCCTTCGCTCCAAAGCCCCCTCCCCATTCACGTGCCAAAGCAAGTGGGATTATTTTTGTAAAAAAGATGTATTTGTTGACTTAATGCTGCATATGTTTGAACTCACTCCAAAATGATGTATTCATCAATGCTTAAAACATTTTGAAAGCTCTGTGTAATGGGAGGCCGCATTAGCTACTTCCTGGCACTGTGATTGTTTGTGTTTGGGTTACAGTTCAGTTCTTGGCTTCCTCCTCACACAGCAGTTGGAACGACTCTTTGAATTAGCATGAAATGACACGGTTTATTTTGTTTAGTGGATTTGGTCTTTCCAAAGCTGGTGCTCATTTCTCCTGAGTCTGTTGTGAATATTCCACTCTGATAGGCTGGAGAGGAAGAAAGAAGAAATCCTGACAGGAGTTTTGACACTGGATTTCTCATTAAAAAAGATAACAGCCAATTCCCCTGCCACTCTCCCTTCTGACCACAAAACAGAAATCGGGCCAAGGCAAAGAACCCACACAGAAGAATAAAACCCTCATTAAAGGCAATTCTTTGTATTTGCTTTTGCTGGCTCCCCTCCTCCACCACAACCCATTAAGGTCGAAAAACAAATTCAGCTCTTTGCGTTTTCTGGCTTTGCCGAAGATTTTACCAAATGAAGTCAGCATAGGTGAAACAGAATGTCCCCCTTTGGGATGGGGAGATAATCAAGACATAAATTATCAGGAAGTTAATGATCGCACACCCTTTCATGTTTGGCTCTTTGATTTGGAATCCTCCTAATGCTCCGGATTCCTTGCTCCATGCACGGCCCTGGCAGATGTTTTATTGTTTCTGTTGTTTCTCCTCTGGGGCTGTACATTAGGTTAAAATATCACAAATAGCTGCTATTATAGTGTGAGTCACAGAAGCTATAATTCTTTGTGACAGCCAGAGGAAATGTGACATATTCAGGAAACCCTGTCACTGATGCTAACGCTCAGCTCTTCAGGCAAATGTTTAATCACCGACTCAGCAAGCTGCACAAACTTTGCTGTCTACCGAACAAAAGGTTACTCCCAAGGAACTGTAAATACTCAGGAAAGTGCTTTTAGACAGTGATGCGCTCTTTCTCTCCCTTTCACTCTTAAACTGAAATTGTTAGCTACGTGTCCCATTTGCGACGAGTAAGACATGGTCTCGTTTCCTTCTGTTCCTGTTTGCTTATTCAGTTGTGTGTGTGTGTTTTAATCCATAGACAAAACATCGGGTTCAGCAACTTTCATGTCTGAAACTTGAGGCCTTCAAAATTCTTCAGAGTGTGGTCATTGGAGGGGGGAGAAAGATGTTGCCTCAACTACCTGCTAGCGATACCATGGCAAAGTGTTGCACAGACATCCCAGGCTGGATAAGGTCATTGTTGATTATTGCAGATGACAAGAGAATGCTGGAGCCTTTGGGATCTCTCTCAGGTTTAAAAAAAAAAAATTATTTGTTCATAGAGAACTGGAGTACAGGGGCAGTGACAGGATTCACCAGAGACAGAGTGGGGAGCAGAACAGGCAGATGGACGAAGTACACTGCTGAGGGGAGCAGCGGTGAGACAGGAGAGGTCTGCTGCGCCATGGGGGTCACCTCTGGGGTGAGGACCAAAGTGGCTGCTGCTCACTTGCAGTGTTGCGCCTTAACCCGTTGTGTTACCAGGGAGGACCTCTCTCAGGCTTTTAATGCTGAATCTGGGGACAGATCAGCAGCCAGGGAGGCAGCAACTGAGCCCACCAGCCTCGGAGTGATACCGCTGTCCACACCAGAGCTGAGCAGCCCCTGAATCCCTGGCTTCTCAGCCAGATGTTGCATTTACATGTGAGCGTGCGCTGTGCTTTCTGGGCCAGGGTGTCCACAATCACAGGTGTATGTGCACGCCCCACACCTCTCAGCCCTGGATGTCTGTGCATGTCCATGCTCATGCTCCCAAGCACTTTTTGTACAAAGATGATGCCACGTGTGGGCAATGAAACCTGAGCGGCTTGCAAGGCTCAGGTGCTGGCCATGGAGGGGAGAGGAAGGAGGGCAGGGGGAGCCAGGGCCTTTCCATTTTCCCTACAAAGTCATTCATTTTATTTATACAGCAAGTAAATTTACACATGCTTTGTGTTATCCACCAAATCCAGGGCTTCTCAGACTTGGAGAGGTTGACAATTTGGGGTAGATGAGATGACTCCTGGTGTGAGTGATCCTGGGCATCAGGGATATTCAGTGCCCCCTGGGCTCCAATCATTTGACATGAGTAACACCTGTCCATCAGTTATGCTAATGAAAAATGTCTCCACAATATTGTCAGCAAATATTCTTGGGGAATGTGGGGAGGGACAAAATTATCCCCAGTTGAAAATCACTGATTGAGCCCCATATCCATTGTATTCCTCTCGCCTGTCTTCAAACACCTTCAGTGGTTTTCTATAACTACATAAAATTCCTCACCCTTTTATGCATCAGGTATAGAATTTTCAGCTCTTTTTGCAAAGGTCTTACATGCATAAATGTGTTTTCCTGCCCACAACTCACATAGGGTGTTATCTGGGGTACTTTCTATTACCAGGCCCTGTAGTTCCTCCATGGGACAAGACTGGCATTTTATGAAGCATTGGAAAATGTAGCATCGCTCTCTGGTTCCAAAGACTGCTGCCCATGGGCTTTCCCTTCTGCCAGGCTGAAAGGACTAAGGGGAATAGTTTAGGCAGGGAGTGTCAGTGGAGGGCTGGGGAACTATAGAAAGGAAACTAAGGGAACACATGCATTCTGCCTGGCCTCCAAAGCCCTAGGCAGTACCCTCCCACCGCCTCCATCCATGCCAGTGACCCAGACTTAGAGAAGTAGAGATGCCCAGACTATGGACACTCTGCTCTTGGCCTCTGAAGAGAGGAAAAGCTTCCAGGAGTTAATGCTGGAAGGGAAGCCAAGGAAATTTGCAGGTGTTGGACAGCTGAATCTGCCTACAGTCTCCTTGCTGTCTCTGGAGAGAGAACAAATGCCCTGGGTCTAGCATTGCCCTGAGGAGACTTGTGAGGGGCCCTTTATTGGATCATCTGTTATCTCTTGCTGCTCCTGTTGCTGCCAGCACCAGTGTTTGAGGCTGTTCATTCGACCTTCGGAAAGTTGCTGTAGGCTGCTGCTGGGTCATTTCATCAGCCATCTGTGAGCCCCTCTGGCTGGGGTAGCACCATGGTTTGGATTCTGGCTGATGCTTGCCATGTGCCATGCCTCAAGGTGATTGATTGTTGGTGGGATGATTTCATCTTGGAGGAGCAGCCTTTGACTTGGGACTTCTGAACATTGTGGACTCTACCTGGAGTGAGAAAATGAGCCACTTGGGCCTTAGTAACTCTTTCCCCAGTTTGTTAAATGAGCCTGCAATTGTTGTCTCCTCAACTTGAGTGGTCTTGCAATTATACATGCAGGTCAAGAGCCCTCAGCGACCTGTCCTCTATTGTACACTGTCCTTAGAGGGCCTTAGTACCCTTAGAGCCCTGTTCCATTACCCCAGTCTACTCCAATAGGGGAGCCCATTCCTATAGCTCTATGAGTATGTTTGTGGTGGACGCTTCTAGACTGTGATTCAGTGTTTAGACAAAACTGGTGCGCAAAATTGAACTAACACAAAGGAAATAAAACATCATTTAAAATTCATTTTGTTTTTTAAAATTATTTTCCAAAGGTGAAAGCAAAAAAGCACTAGAAAAGTATGAAGATAAAAAATAAATATATGAAGATAAATAAATGAAGAGAAAAAAAATGAAAATGACCCAAATGTCACCATTCAGAAAGAAATGTTTAGTTATATAGCAAATTTTCTTGCAGTGTGAATTGCTGAGTGGTTAAAAAAAAAAAAAAATCAGGGCCTCGCTGGTGACCTAAGGATTAAGGCTCAGTGCTATCACATCTAGGGCTTGAGTTCCATCCCTGCCCAGGGAGCTGACCCACATAATGCTGCAGGTTTCTCCTGTGTCGCCTGCTGCTCCCCTCAGTAGCTCTGAGTTTTCTGCTCCTCACTCTGTCTCTGGTGAATCCTTTCACCCCCCCACAACTCTGGCCTGCATCCCCTCCCCCCCAAAAAAAAACTTAAAAATAAATCAATGTCATAAAAATCAGCAGTTTCCTTATGAAAAAAAAAATTATAAACATTATCTCAGTGACTAGTCTTGTAGAAAGAGTCCAACAGGCCAATTGCAGAAGATACTGCGCATAAACAAGCAGGGAATAGAAATAAAGGAAGCTTAGATTGGCAGCTGGGCCATCGTCACAAACCAGCTTCCTAACTCAGCAAACTGTCAGGCTCCCTTTCACACCTGGTAGCAACAATGCATTTTCTCCAAGATAGTTTCCTGACAGGAGGGGAGGAGGCAACTGTGAATCCCCACCGCACAGGGGGAGACAGACTTCTTACACTCAGCAGAAGAAAGGCAGGGGAACCTTATCACCCTAAGTCAGTCAGCTTCCCTGGTGGCTTGCCTGTAAAACATTCAAGGGATGACGTCTGCGACTTTCTCTGGCTTACTCAGGAGGGGCTGGCTCTTTCCCCCTTGTCTCTTGTTGCATTTTGTGGAACTCATTTTAGTTTCTAATTTTAAATAATGCATCACTTTGATTTCACTCATCTGTGGAGAGAACCAGAGCTAAAGGAGAGGCAAGCTAACCCCAAACAAGCCTTAGAAATGTGACTGCAGAACTGAGACGACTAGACAGGGAGGAAGTAAGGACAGGGACAAAGGGAAGAGGGCTCATGGCCTGGAATTAAGGACTGATCCCCTAAATCCTATCTGGCATTGAAAGCCAAAGTTACCTCAGTAAAAACAAACAAGTAAATAGTGCATTATTTAATTCAACAAGTAATGTGGTTGTCAAGTAAAAGTCTCTATGTTAGGGGCTAAGGATGAGCCCCTAAGAAAAGTTCCCAGTCCTCATGGAACCCAAGGGTTCCTGGGGGAAGTCACCCAATTACCAGTAAATAAACGAATGACCAAGATGAAATCATTAGAAAAGCACCTTCTTTATGACATTAATTATTTTCTGAGTTTTTGTATTTTAAAATTTTTATTTTATTTCAGAATCTATCTTCTGAATTGCAGTTTCTCAATGAACATTTGTAGGGAATCTACAATATACACTTATTGACTTTAAAAATCACTCTTTGGGGGCCCTCCCTGGTGGCACAGTGGGTTAAAGCACAGCACTAGGAAGCTAAAGCCACTTCAGCATGAGTTCAATCCCTGCCTGCCCCAGAGGTGATCCACATGGCAGACCTCTCCTGACCCGCCTGCTGCTCCCCTCAGCAGTGTACTTTGTCGATCTGCCTCTTTTGCTCTCTACTCTGTCTCTGGTGAATCCTCTCACCGCTCCTGCACTTCTGGCTGTACCCCAGTTCTGTATGCACAAATAAGTCTTTAAAAAAAAAATTACTCTTTGGGCCCTCCCTGGTGGCACAGTGGGTTAAAGCACAGCACTAAGAAACTAAAGTCACTTCGGCATTAGTTCAATCCCCACCAGCCCTGAAGGTGACCAAATGGTGCGGCAGCCCTCTCCTGAGCCGCCCGCTGCTCCCCTCAGCAGTGTACTTCATTCATCTGCCTGTTCTACTCCCTACTCTGTCTCTGATGAATCCTCTCATGGCCCCTGCATCTTTGGCCTGTACCCCAGTTCTGTGTGCATGAATAAATAAATCTTTGAAAAAAATTCTAAAAAAAAATCATTATTTTATGTTTAATTTATATCTCAGTGTATATATTTTACAATGTTTTATATTTTGTATAGTTATATTTGATTTAATTTTTTACATAATAAAGTTCACTAATTTGAAGGTATTATTTGATAAATTTTTACAAATGTACATAATTATGTAACCACAACCACACGCATGGTATGGAACATGCTCATCCTTCCACAAAGTTCTTTTGTGGATGTTTGCACCTTCCCCCTCCCCTTTGTGAGAGATTTGCTTTCTCTCACTATGGACTTACTTTACCTAAAAATTCACACAGATTTGAACAAATACTTAGATCATACAATGTATATAGCTCTTTACATCTTTTTCTTTAGCATAACTCATTTGAGATTTATTTATGGTGTTGTGTATGCCAGTAGTTCCTTTCAGTACTGACCAGCACTCCGTTGCACGGACATATACCACAATTTGGTCATCCAGTTACATTTGACATTTGAATTGCTTTCATTTACTGGCTTTTAGAAATAATACTCCTGGGCCCTCCCTGGTGGTACAACACGGGTTAAAGCCCAGCACTGACGCTATCTGCAGCCACTGCAGCATGAGTTTGATCCCTGGCCAGGGACCTGACCCACAGGGCATGGCAGACCCCTTCTATCTTCTTCATTGCTCCCCTCACCATGAGCTCTGCCTGTTGTGCTCCCCACTCTGTCTCTGATGAATACTGTCACCACTCCCACCCACCCCCACACCTCTGGCCTGTACCCCAGTTCTTGTATGCATAAATAAAATCTTTTAAGAAAAGAAATAAAACTCCTAGCAATATGCAAATACAAGTCTTTTTATGGTATATATTTTCATTTCTCTTGGGTTGTGGCAACAGAAAAGTAGTCCCCTTGGACCTTCCATCCCCTTATCCTGGAAACCATGAACATGTCGCATTGCATGGTAAAGGTAATTAAGGCTACAGATGGCAGTAAACTTGCTAATTAGAGAAACTAATCTGAATTTTCCAGGTGGATCCATTCTAATCACAGAACTTGTTAAAAGTAGAGACTCTTCTTTGGCTGTTGTAGAGACCACAGGGATGGCAGCTTAATAAGGACTTAGCCACCATTATTAGCTGTACCGATAGAAGGGGGAAAAATACAGGCATCCTTTAGAAGCTAAAGGAGGAAACAGATGCTTTATCTGAAACCCCCCAGAGAAACTGAGTCCTTCTAAGACCTTGAGTTAGCCCAGTGTGGCCCGTGTTAAACTGCTGACCTGTAGAAATGTGAGATAATACAGCTGGGTTATTTTAAGCCACAAAATTTGTGATGATTTGTAATAGAAGTCATAGGAGAACAATACACTGATAAATAACTGGGAGTGGAATTTCTAGGTCATAATAAGTGTTTAACTTTATAATAAATGGTTGAATGCTTTTCCAAAGTGGCTATACACTGGCTTTTTGATAGGTCAGGTTAGGCTGGATTGTAAACAGATTGACATAGAGAGGTTGCTAGATTCACAATGTTGAGAAAGAAAAAAGCAGGAGACAGCATTTTAGGTCTAGTGCCAGCAGGCATAGGGCAGGTTCACTATGGATTCGGGAAATGGATAAAGGAGAGCCCCAGAGCCCTCAATGGATTTTTCAGGCTCTCATGCTCTCAGGGCCCAGGCCCACAGGCTCACCTGGCAGGGAGGCTGGCAGGCAGGGAGGCAGGCACAGGTTAGGCAGGCAACCAAGCCTCCCAGCCCCCATGAATTTTTATACTTTCTCCAGGGCCCTTGGTCATTCTTTTGTGGTCTCACCTCTTCTGTAGTCACACACCTCCTGTGTAGTCTTTCTCGGTCACTGGCCGCAAGGCTCAGGTGTGCACACTGATACGTGACCACACCCATGCTCCAGGTGTCCGCATCAGGCCTGTGTGCCCCACACCTATGCTTCCTAGCACCTTCTGTAGCAATGCAATCAAGGCCACAAGTGATAGCCATAGAGGTTAGTGATGTAAAAAGCCTGATTAATTCACTTACCCTACAGTAGGGCTAGCAGTTTTGGGAGGCTGCTGAACCAGAATAACTGGTAGGTTTTCTTTCTTTCTTTTTAATTATTATTTCATTTATGCATATAGAACTGCTGAGGGGAGCAGCGGGTGCGTCAGGAGAGGTCTGCCGCGCCATGTGAGTCAGCTCCGGGGCGGGATCGAACGCACTGAGGTGACTGGGGCCAGCTTGCTGCGCTGCATCCTAACCCGTTGTTCCACCAGGGAGGGCCCAACTGGTAGTTTTTAAAGACATTAACAGAGACAGTATTTCTTGAGAAAGGTTCTCTTTTACCTGCTTCTCTGACTATGGGGTTCATTTTGCTGTGGAGGAAGTCAAAGTGCCTTACCTTTGATTTCTCATTCAAATTCTTGATCTTTCAAGTGCTGATCTCTTACTTATATTCCAGCATGGCTCTGTCTTTCTGGGGGTACTGAAAATTATGGTGACTCTCTCATAAGTCATACTTCAGGGGTTGCATCTAATTGAAATTCATCCGGATTTCTGGTATAGGTATGGCGACCATTTGTCACTTGTAGTTAGGATGAAGGTTTTTCTCTCCAAAACATTATGATCATTTTGAATGAATTTTGAAGTATCTTCTGTTAGAGAAAAAATTATTTAGGATACAGTAAAACCTGCAAGGAAGACTTTACTCAAGAGGGATTACTGCAACGGAGATTTTACTTGAAGCTGAGAGAGATCATCCTCAACTCTGAATGCAACAAAGACACGTGAGGATGTACCGGCAAGGAGAAAGGCAGCGTCAGTGTATGGAAAGGTACTGAGAGTAAGGATTCTGGCTAGTTACATTTGGTAGGGTTCTTGTTGATGGCAGGCCAGGGTAAGCAGATATCCAGGACAGGAAGTGAGGAGTTGATCAGACCCAGGGGTGGGAAATCTTTACTAAACTGACCTGGTTAAATTCATGCTAAAAGTAGATTAACAGGCCAAGGGTAGAGTCCAAGAATAAGGTCTAGTTAAGAGGAGGACTCAGAATAATTTGATTCTGATTAGGTCAAGTCTTTCTGGGGACAATGCAGAAGTTGCCACTTTGACTTTGGTAAATATTTAAAAAATATATTATCACAAATTTAAGGAGTTTTGGAAAAAGGCATTTTTTCAAGCTATTCATTAAAGACACTCTGAAAGATGTAGATTTACATAGTCAATGCAAAGGGAAATAGGATTGGAAAAATACACATAGCTGCACTAAAGGAAAGCCATACTATATAGCTGTTTCAGGGCAGCCCGGGAGGGAAAGGGGGTGGTGAAACAAAAAGGTTTATATATAAGGGGAAGGAGAAGAGGGAGGGGAGAGAGAGCAAGATTGAATAATTGGCTTACTCTCTACCAGCAAACTCGGAGCTGGGACACCAGGGTGCAAATTGAGGGTGGAAAGTCAAGAGAACCAGGTTGTGCATGCATTCAGGTTTTAAGTCAAGCATGACTGGCCTAACTCTGCTCCTGTTTCCCAGTGGTCCCCTTCATTCAAAAAGTCAGGGTCATTGCATGTTGGGAGTTGTGGTCCTGGGTACCTAAGAACTCTCAGTTAGGAGCTGGGGGTGGTGACCTTAAAGAGAGCAGTGGGTGGAGTCCTGGCAGTTCTGGAGTTGGCTGACTCAATTTGCTCCTTACTTTTCCGTTGACATTTCAAATTCAATCACACAAATTGTATGATAAAATCATGGTATGCACAGGGCCCTTCCTCGTGGCACAGCGTGATAAAGCACAACACTAAGAAGCTAAAGCCACTTCAGCATGAGTTCCATCCCTGCCTTGGAGGTGACCCACATGGCGCGACAGATCTCTCCTGACTGCCCGCTTTTCCCCTCAGCAGAGTACTTCGCCAGTCAGCCTGTTCTGCTCCCCACTCTGTCTCTGGTGAATCCTCTCACCGCCCCTGCACCTCTGGCCTATACCCCAGTTCTGTATGCAAAAATAAATCTTTTTTTTTTTAAGATTTATTTATTTATTCATATGGGACTGGGGTACAGGCCAGAGATGTGGAGGGTGAGAGGATTCACCAAAGACAGAGTGGGGAGCAGAACAGGCAGATTGATGAAGTATACTGCTGAGGGGAGCAGCGGGCAGGTCAGGAGAGGTCTGCCTCTCCATGTGGATCTCCTTTGGGGCAGGCGGGAATCGAACTCATGCAGAATTGGCTTTAACTTCTTAGTGCTGTGCTTTAACCCACTGAGCCACCAGGGAGGGCCTGCATAAATAAATCTTTTTAATCATGATATGCACAAAAGCTAACTTGTTATGGAATTGGCAATCAGTTTAAATATGAGATAAGAGTTGTGTTCTTTTGGTCCTTCTCCTTTTCAGATCAATGGTTCTCAATTTTATAAACAACCCTACTTCTGAGCCATGTATTCATGAGGGAGCCAGTTCTGAGAGGCTGAGAAGGTGTGAGGGGCTTAACAGGAGTCCGTTGATCAGAACCATCCCTGGGGACATGGACCCACTGTCCAGTGCTTTCTGGAAGGTGGTCTTGAGCAGACAGGCTCCAGGAGTGCTCCAGGGCCCATCATCACTGTGTTGCTTTATTTTACGAGTTGCGCTTGGCAATGACATCCAGATGGCCTCTGTAACTGCGGTTCTATTTCTGGAGCACCGAGGTATTTGCTAACCTCGATTGTGGGTGTGTAATCTTGCACAGGCAATACCTCTCGCGGCCTGAGGGATGGCATCCGGCCCCTGCACCATACACAGAGCATGGCAGGATTCCAGAGGTCCATCTGTGGACAGACTTTATGCTTTCAACTATCTGACTATTTTCACACCCCATAAATCATCAGAGAGATGGACTCACCTCACGTCAGTCTCTCAGTGGTTCCTTGATACTTTTAGGAGGACAACCCAAGTCTCCCTGCCTGTGCGGCCTCTGTATGGTCGTGTGAGGATGTGAGGACACTCACTACTCAGCTTTTTCTTCTTCAATGTAGAATTTTAGATATTACTTCTTTACCTGTCTCTTCTCGCCTGTCTCACAGATATTCTCTGTTTTGTTCTGCCACCACCCAGCGATTTCTAAATCAGTGTCACATCACAGGTGATCAGGGTTCTCAGGTGGGGCCACAAAGGCAAATGGAAAGTAACAGGGGTGAGTGTGCTGACAGAGGGTTTGTGACTCCATCATGCCTGTCTTTTTTTTTTTTTAAGAGGAAACAAAACTATTTGAATTTTATTTTCAAAGTCTAACTTTAATCCAGACTGAACAAACAGGCTGAAAAGTGAGAAAGCTAATTGTAGCAGACACAGATGTACCAAATGTAAACAATGGGTTATTAACAGAACTATTTACATGCATATTTACAACCAACCTTTTCGTATATAGTTTTAGTTAGTTGGAAAAAGATCGGACATTATGTAAAAATACTACTTAACTAGGGCAGAGGTGGTACCACATTATAGTAAAAGTGTTAGAAAAGTGATCCTCAAGGTCTATCAATTATAAAGCAGATGAAAACTTGAGTAACAAAGATCTAGTAAAATTCTCTAGTAAAAAAGTCAATGCAACTCATGCTACAAAATAAAAATGAGAAAGCTATATAAATAAAGCAGAATAATGTTCTAGGCTTTAGGATAAAGTAAAATAAATTGTGTCTATCACCTGCCACCTTTTCCTGGCCTTCACCAGATGTTTCAGTATATTTTTGGTTGATGTTAACTTCAGCTGCAAGACACAGAGGCAAATTGTGGGGGCGTCATCTTGCTTTCTTTAGCTCTTTTTTTAAGATTTATTTATTTACGCACATAGGAACTGGGGTACAGGCCAGAGGTGCAGGGTGAAAAGACTCACCAGAGCAGAGTGGGGAGCAGGACACAGATTGATTGAAATCCACTGCTGAGGGGAGCAGCAGGCATGACGAGCCATCTGCTATTTCATGCGGGTCAGCTCCCTGGCCAGGGATGGAACTCCTGTTGCAGTGGCTGTGGATTGCTTCATAGTGCTGTGCTTTAACCCGTTGCACCATCAGGGAGCTCCTGCCTTGCTGTCTATTATCTGGCACTTTTCATGCAAACTTGGTGCATCCTGGACCATCCCTGGTGGTGCAGCGGGTAAAAGCGCAACACTATAAAGCTAGCCACAGCTGCTTCAGGGTGAGTTCCATCCCTGGCTGGGGGGTGACCCACAGGGTGCAGCAGACCTCTCCTGTCTTGCCTGTTGCTCCCCTCAGCAGTGTAGCTCATTGATCTCCCTGTTCTGTTCCTCGCTCTGTCTCTGGGGAATCCTCTCACAGGTCCTGCACCTCTGGCTTATACCCCAGTTCTGTATGCTTACATAAATAAATCTTAAAAAAAAAAACAACCCAAAACTCAAAAACTGGTGGATCTTGACAGTCATCGAAGTCTTGCCTCTGGAAATTAGTCACTAGTGACACTGTTCTGATTGTGCATAAGACAGGTAAGACTGTCTTATCCCTCTAGTTAAAAGGTTTCCCCAAATTTCCAATGTTTCTAAAATTTAACATCAACTAATGGGATGATTAGTGATAATTGAATTCATGAGTCCTAAGCCAGAGAAGGACTACTAACTATTCTGTGTTTTTACATTAATTAAATTATTTTCCCATTAGGAATGTTTGCTACTTAGAAAGAATTATTAATGTGCCATGCCCTTTTTATCCACCCCTCTTTTTACTTTCTTCTAACTTGAATCTTTTGATGAATCAACCTTAAACCATGTAATACGCTATCTTTTGTTACTTTAAAATACTGTCCTGAAATAAACTGGCAAATAATCCTATCTGATTTTATTTCTCTTTTTTTTGTTTGTTTTGCACTGACATATTATTTGGAAATAAATGATAAAGAATATTTAAAAAGCAGACTAAAATCTACTCCTATATCACCAGTTTCTTGGAGAAATGTATCTAACATTATATTTTTCTTTTTAGTATTCTTGTTGTAACCCATTTCTTTTCATTTCTTGTTGAGTCTTCATTCTGGAACAACACTCTTCCCATGGTTATATTTCCGAATCCTCTGAGAACTCTCACTAAATTGTGCAGAACATGTGCTGCTGTAAGATTTCATTGAAATGCATAAAGAATAAAGAATTCGGTTTCCTCAAATTCCCTTTAGTACATAAAATATTTGGTGAGTTGCTGATAGCTTAAATTTTTTCAAATATAGACTACTACTTAACTTTTATTCCTTATGTTTGACACCTCTGGTTATAATTTTAATTGGAGTTTTATATAAAAGGGGGTACATGACAACTGTTCTGCTTGATTATTTGAGAAAAATTAAAGCTGTTTAGAGCTAACAGGCTGAGAGTTTCTTACCAGTGACTGGTGAATATTCTAAACACCTGCTTTCATTTTTTTAAAGAAAAGATTTATTTGTGCATACAGAACTGGGGAACAGGACAGAGGTGCGGGGGTAGTGAAAGGCTTTACCCTAGACAGAGTGGGGAGCAGAACAGGCAGATCAATGAAGTACACTGTTGAGGGGAGCTATGGGCGGGTCAAGAGAGGTCTGCTGCTCCATGTGGTTACTTCCAGGGCAGGTAGGGGTCAAACTCATGCTGAAGTGGCTTTAGCTTCTTAGTGCTGTGCTTTAACCCACTGCACCACCAGAGAGGGCCTACCTGCTTTCATTTTTTAAAAAAAGTTATTTATTTTTGCATAGAAGAACTGTGGTATAGGCCATAGTTGCAGGAGGTGAGAGGATTCCCCAGAGACAGAGTGGGGAAAACAGGCAGATTGACTGAAATGCACTGCTGAGTAGAGCACAGAGACAGGAGAGGTCTGCTGCATCATGTGGGTCAGCTCCCTGGTCAGGGATCCAACTGAGGCCATATTGGTGAATATGACTGAGACTTATCCAGAGGCCACCAGGGAGGCCCTAAATACCAGCTTTCACAATCTGAAATAACAGAATCATTACTAGAATACGATATCCTCCCAACCTCAATGCACCTCTACTGCCCTAAGGTATGAGAATAGATTGGTAAAGAGAGAACAAGCGCAGGTATCTGTGCAATAGTAACACAGGTTCTGAATCTACTGATGGTCAGGGTGGGAAAAACCACCCTAACTCATTCAATTTTATGCCTGTAACCTCCCGAATTTTTATAAGAATGGTCCTTCCTTGCTGATACAAAGGAGCTATAATCAGAACACCGCTCGACTCGGAAATAAGGCCTTCTATGGAATGAACATTGCTGCATTTAAGACGTTTGCCTTTTATCCAGCCTGAGCAACTTGTACTCCACAGTTCACCAGTCACAGTGAGGGGCTGTTGTATGAGAAGCCAGGTGAAGAGGCACCAGCTAGAGATTGGAGTAACTTCGCCAGAAAACAGGAAATACACCAGCGGAGACAATGAGAATGCAGATATAAAATAGACTTTGAGTAAAAATTTGCAAGCGAAGAAGTAGCAGGGTACATACAGCCCCTCCAAATTGTCCCTGAACTGATGCTGGTATAGGGGACATGCCTATGCATGTGGGAGTGACTGAGGGGGCTGGCCACAGAGGCTCCCTGATCAGGGAAGTGGTTTTGTTTGAAAGAAAAGCCTCTGGGAACCCAGATGTTTCTAGTAGTTTGTTCGTACCTTGAGCTAATAGTCTGAACCAGTTCTGTTAAGCTAGTTCTTCCCTAAGCTCTGAAATCAAAGGAGAATATGAACCAGGTGATCCATGTTTTCACTCCTCTGAGTGATGTCTGTGTCCAGTGAAATAGTAGGACAGCATTTCTGAGAACCAAAAAGAGGATACAGAAGTGGTCTACAGGGACATAATGCAGCAACAAGACTCAGGATGTTGATAGAATCATAAAGAATAAAAAAAACGGTTCTCCAGAGCTGGAGTGAAAGAGAATGTGTGTGTTTATCTGTATCTAACACTATATCCCTAGACACAGCAAGTGAAAACTTTGTGGAGAGTATAGGACATTCCTTTTACAAACCAACTTTCAAAAACTTAGACTCACAGCTGAGAAAATAACAATTTCCATTAAAAAAAATCAGTGGGGTATATTGTCACCATCAAATGCTGGTGAGAACGTGGAGTGAACAACCCTCATTCATTGCTGGTGAAAATGCAGAATTATACAGGCACCAAGGGAGACAGGTTGGGTTTTTTTTTTTTTTACAAAACTAAACATATTTTGACCATATGATCCCACAATTTCATTCCTTATTATTTACCCAAAGGAGCAGAAAATTTGTGTGTACACAGAAACCTATACCCATGCTTATAGCAGCTTTACTCATAATTGTCAAAATGTGGAGGCAAAGATGTCCTTCATCTTTGGATGGAGAAGTAGATGGTAGTACATTCAGGCTGTGGAATATTATTCAGTACTAAAAAGAAAATAAAGCCATGAAAAGACATAGAGGAAACAAATGCATGTTCCTAAGTGAAAGAAGTCACTTTGGCATTCTGGAAAAGTCAAAACTACAGAGACAAAAAAAAGTGGTGGCTAGTAGTGGGATTTGGGTGGGGGTATGAATAGAGCACAGGATTTTAGGGCAGTGACAATACACTGTATGACAATATAATGAAGGACGCAAGTGTGCAAACCCATACGATGTACAAGCCCAGTAGTGTATGTATAAAATACACTGTAATATATAAGCTACTGTTCTTAATATGAGACATCATAATCACCATGAGTTTGTGACAAATATATCATCCTGGTGGGGGACTTTAGGGGGCTGGGGCATAGATCTATGCATGTGTTGGGGTGGGGATTTAGGAAAAATCTCTGTGTTTCTTCTCAATTGTATTGTGTCCCTAAAACTGCCCTGAGAAAATAGTTGCTATGGATATCTGTATACTTATATATAATATAAAAACAAATAGGGTCGGAAGAGAAGTACTATTTTTACTACAATTATAAATTGAATATATAGCCACATTCTGCAATTTTTGCTTCCAGAGAAAGAAATTTAAAAATCCCAATTTGCAAAGTCCAACCTAGATTTTAGCCTGGACAAAAATGAGGCAGTAAGATCAACTCAGAGAAAGCTTGAGTACCTTCCAGGACAGGGAATCCATGCAAGGAAGATGTCTGTCCACTTTCTGGAAAACAATAGTTTTGCACAATGTTCTGTAAAACATGGAAGAAAACAGATGTCTCGGTTTCATTGTTGACAAGCCAGCAAATACTCTGCGTTCACAATAGAGTTATTCTGTAGCAGAGGGCTCCCTGGTGGCCTAGAGAAGTTCTCAGCACCATGGCCGCTGTGGCTGCCAAGGAGCTGACCCACATGGCGCCGCAGATCTCTCCGGTCTCACCCGCTGCTCCCCTCAGCAATGGATTTCAGTCAGTTAGACTGTTCTGCACCTTATTTTGTCTCTGGGGATCTTCTCCCCACGCCCCCCATCCCCACCTCTGGCCTGCACCCCAGTTCTTCTATGCAAAAATAAAATGAATAAAACCTAAAAAAACATCCGAAGAAGGAAGATCTTTGACCCTGAGCAGCTCCCTCCAAGGCTGAGCCCCAGCCTTCAGGGAGGAGTGGGAGCCCTGGGGGGTCCTTGGTCTCTTTTTTTTTTTTTTTCTTAAAGATTTATTTATTTATTCATACAGAACTGGGGTACAGGCCAGAGGCTCAGGGGTGGTGAGAGGCTTCACCAGAGACAGAGTGGGGAACAGAACAGGCAGATTGATGAAGCACACTGCTGAGGGGAGCAACGGGCAGGTAGGCCAGGAGAGGTCTGCCACGCCATGTGGTCACCTCCCGGGCAGGCGGGAATCGAACTCATGCTGAAGTGGCTTTAGCTTCTCAGTGCTGTGCTTTAACCCGCTGCGCCACCAGGGAGGTCCCAGTCTCTTTTAACGCCCTTGTCACAGCTGTTGTCCTTGCTTTTAATAACTTCTTTTTCTTTTCAGTAACGTATTTTCTAGAAAGAGGAGTAAAATCTCCAAAGGGGGGGGGGAGTATGAAAAAACGGAGCTGGTTGGAGGAGAGGAATCAAAGGGGCATGAGGGGCGCATCTCCAGGGCCCCCCGGGAAGTGTCGCGGCTTACGATTCTTTCTCTGTTGAACCACAAAAAGAAAAATGTGTCAGACCTCAGGTTGCCAGGGCAGATTGTCTGTCAAAGGGTTTGCTAAAGACCCAATTAATTTCTAGCTCCAAAAGCTCATGAGGATACAAAAATAGAATCTTCTACAGTCTTTGAAATGGTGGTGTATCAGGTCTTAGGAGAAGAGACTTGAAACCGAGTTTTCTGTTTTCCAAAAGCGGAAAAAAAAAAAAAAAAAGAGCAACGTTTTGTGACTTTGATGTTCCTGTCTCAGATCTGCCTGGGGACGTGTGACCACAGAGCAGATGCGTGTACACACACATGGACCACACACCCATCTGTGTCCATTGCTGCCCCACAGGTGACTGAAGAGTGAGTGAGGATATTTTCTTCCAAGCCAGTGATTATTTCCTTTCTTCCATAGTCATGTGGATGAGTTGAACAGATTGGAAGGGCAAGGGCAAGAAAAGCTTTGATTTATCTGTTGCTGAACTGATTTGGACAAATGCAGAAAGATGATGCATCACTGAATTAGCACACACAGGACAATAATGAGAACCTAAAGTGGGTGACAACTGCACACTAAAATCCACATTACCACCAGATATCAGGCATGCGCGGGGACACTACACCGTATTTTATGTGATAGAGTGGTACTTATGTTTCAGACTCACGTAGTGAATGCTTTAGATTTGTAATGACAGTTGTCTCGTGTGCTCATGGGATGATAGCTTTGGTGAGTGGTGAATTATGTAAAAAATATGATGCAGAAAGTATAGAAGTATTGTTGAAGGAAAGAGAGAAATATGGGCAAATAGACCCATTCGTTTGTAGCCAATTTTAAAATGATGCCATCATTGTAGAACAGAAGATATGCTAATAAAAATCATGTTTGTCTTCTAAAATGCAAGTCAAGGGTAACAGAAACAAAAGAGGAGCAAGAACTGTTGTCTATTAAGTTTGGTCATATTGATTGGGACAGGGCAGTTGATCAGATATTCTATGCTGGTGGGGATTTATTCTTTAAGAATTCTTCCAAGGGATCAGGAAAAAAAAAATAAAGATAAAACTTGCAGGCAACTAGAAATCAGACACTTAGCTGGGTAAGGGGGGAGGGAAAGGGATCAAAATAGGGGAGAGAAAAGCACAAGAGATTATGGTGATGGTTAATGGGTATCTAGGTGGTGGGAATTTTATGGGGGGGGGTTGCACCTGAAGGAGAGTGAACAATGATTGAAAAAAATGGATATATTAGTAGTCTGAGGAAACTCCACAGAGCTTTCCATAGTGGTTGGGCCAGTTGCATTCCCACCAGCAGTGTCAAAGAGTTTCTATACATTTTTGACAGCATTTTTGGCTGCCTGTTTTTTTTTTTTTTTAAAGATTTATTTATTTATTCGTACAGAACTGGGGTACAGGCCAGAGATGTGGAGGGTGAGAGGATTCACCAGAGGCAGAACGGGGAGCAGAACAGACAGATCGACGAAGTACACTGCTGAGGGGAGCAGCGGGCGGGTCAAGAGAGGTCTGCCCCGCCATGTGGTCACCTCCTGGGCAGGCGGGAATCGAACTCATGTGGTAGCGGCTTTAGATTCTCAGTGCTGTGCTTTAACCCGTTGCGCCACCAGGGAGGGCCCGGCTGCCTGTTTTTTTTTTAATATGTGCCATCCTCACTGTTGTAAGGTGATATCTCATTATGATTTTGATTGGCATTTCTCTAGTTATAAGTGATGCAGAACAAAAATGAGCAATTATGTAATTTTATATATATATATATATATATATATAAATGGAAAAGGAAAAATATCTAAATTAAAAATTAAAAAAAAAATAGAAAAAGTTCTTCCAGATGACCTGGGTTAGAGATCCTCCTGAAACAAGTCAAACTTACTTTCCCAAACATATGCAGCCACCGCCACCCCCACCTCCACCCCCACCGCCACCTCGGATTTCCCTTCATTGCTGGCTCAGGAGTCAACATGCAGTTTTTGTTTCAGGACCTCAAGAGCAAGCTTAGAGCAAGCTTTTCCAATACTTACTTTTTCTGATGCATTGGCTTAAATATGGATGATAAAAATCTCAGTCCATTTATTGGTATATTATCTTTTATAATAACTTCATCTATTTTATCATTCAAGTGAGCCCATATTCTGTATGGGCTTTGCTTTGTGTACCTGTTTCCTTTTTGTGCTTAACATCACTGATCACCCTTAACTGACCTAGATATCTGTTTCCAGCAAAGTACTGTAAGTTACATAGCTGAAATGAATTTGAAAGAATTAAAAAATGTTATTGGAAGCTATCAATTGAAAAGAATTCTGGGAAAATGACCTTACACAATTACATTTAAAACCAACAGACTAGCAAATCTGTAAACATTATTCCTCAAGGCATTTATAGCAATTACCTAATTGTGTGGATATTACTTCCATACTTCATGCAACACCTCTGATAGCCTTCGTTCTTATAAAATATTCATTGTTGATTGTGTTTTTGAATCAGCTTATTATTTACAAAATACACATAGCTCTGGTCACTATGAATCCAACTGTACTTAAATACACATTACTTTTGCCCAGGTGCCTGAGGGTGACCCTATAAAGCTTTTTATTAGAGGCCCACATAGTTCGGTCAATAATAGTTTTAGGAAAGTGACCTCTAATGTAACATTAAGACCTAGGATAAGACTTCAGCTTCATCAAATTTTATAGTTAGGACTTAACCAAAGCAATATTGTGACATAGGTTGCTTCTTCTTAAATTCCCCCTTTACCTGTCACATTTTTCTATAAACCAAACTCCAATTAATTTTGGGAACACTTGTGATTCAATACTAATCTGACTGGTCAGTTCTGCTAAGTTCTCATCTTTAAACAAAGTGTTAAATATTTTTTTGGCTCTTGTAGATCACTGCACATTTTAGCCAATACTTTTGAAGTATTACAGGACAACCCCAAAGAGAAATGGGATGGCCGAATGTGAATCCTCAATCACACCCTTAAAAATACTCAGATCCATACCCAATGGTAGGCACACAGAAGGTTAGCAAAAGGTTTTATTTACAAGGAAAATAAGAAGAGGGAAGGGAGAGAGAGAAAGAGAATAATTGGTTCACACATTCTACTGTTGCTATTGTCTGAGATGGGAACCCCAAGAGCATGCTGAAAGCAGGCAAAACCAAATCCCATCCAGGTCCACGTGTTCACTTTTTTTTTTTAAAGATTTATTTATTTATGTATACAGAACTGGGGTACAGGCCAGAGGAGCAGGGGCGGGGGGTGAGAGGATTCACCAGAGACAGTGGGGAGCAGAACAAGCCGACTGACAAAGTACACTGCTGAGGGGAGCAGCGGGGGGGTCAGGTGAGGTCTGCCACGTCATGTGGATCACCTCTGGGGCAGGGGGGAATCGAACTCATGCGGAGGTGGCTTAAGCTTCTTAGTGCTGTGCTTTAACCCACTGTGCCACGAGGGAGGGCCTGTGTTCACTTTTAGTGCTGCTTAACTCCATCCTTAGTTTCTAGCAAGTTCCCCTCTGCTCACCCCCAACCCCTCTCCCTTAAGGAAGTCAAGAGTCATAGCAGACTCATGGCATGATGGGATTTGCAATCCTGGGCACTGGACTCTTTGTCATGGAGGTGGGGTGGAGTCCACAAAATATCAGTGGGTGAAGGTCATTCAAGACATTGTTTCTTCAACAAAAGTGGCAAATTGTGGTGGGAATCACAGGTCCACTGGACACATAGCTAGTTAGGCCCCCACTGAAAAGTTTTCCAGAATGTATTCTGAAAACAACAAAGTTTTGAAAATACAATGGGGCATATTTTATTTTTTGCTTTAAATGATCAGAATATAAGCACTGAGGATTAAGAGTATGCTCTTCATGCATAATATTTCCTTCCCCACGTTTTTGAACTAAGTAAAAGAATGGTAAACAATTTAAACAGTTCAAGAGAGGATAAAGTGAAACAGAATTTCCTTGCCTTGCTGTACCTCATACCTGGCCTTAGTCCCCATAGGCCATGGGGTGATAGATTGGGTCACAATACTCTAGGAGTTCCCATCATACACTGAAGTAATCATTTTATGCCCCTATTTCTTGATTTAGCAGTTTCAAACATTATACATTTACTTTCCTATGAAAAGTGAAAAATTTAGTATACTTACATTACTCTTTCCCATTTCCTTATTTTTATTATTATACATTATTTATAACATTTAAATTCTATCTTGAGGTTCTGTGCTTATCATTAGATCTTTTATATTCTGCCTATAGGCTGTTTCTAAAACAAGAAAAATAATTAACATTTTAATACAATAATTATATAACTATTGTTTACCCCAGAACTGAGTAGAATAATTAGATGCAGGTGGATGGAAATATAATTGAGCAAATTAAATTTTTGCTGTTTGAAATAAAATCTTCAAACTTTGCAGCCTAAGGAAGAATTTTTTTGGTCTTCTCTTATTTTCTTAACTATTTTTATGTCAGACTTGTTCTTTTTCACTATATTCCATGACATTATTTTTTTATTTTTTGCTTTTGCTGGCATATATGTCCAAATATTATTTTCAATTATGGCATATGGTTTCTAAACTTTGTGATATCCCACATCAAAAAAAGAAAATGTTGCTAATCCTGATTTGGCTGCATATAGATTCAAGAGAAATTCCCTCTCTCGATACTGCTCTGTTTTGTACTAACTATGGTCAGTTAGCTATTTTATTTATTATTCTGAAAATTTCTCAGATCTTTAGTTTATCCTATCTTATACTGAAATTTCATCAAAAGATAGCCATTTGTATGATTCTTCATACGACGGCCTTTTCGATTCAGACAAATATTTTATTATTTCTTTTATATGTATATGCCATTTCTTTGTGTATTTGGAACTTATCCAAAAACATTTAACTTTTAAAATTTGCCATCTAGTTATTGTTATTTTTCTCTCATGGTTTCCATTATTTTCTTTTTGTTCTATATTCTAGTCAACCTCCTGAACTCTCCTTTGTATATCTCCAGCCCTGTCTTTCACTGTTTTCTTTTTTTAATGTTCTTTCACTATTTTCTTACAGTCTTTTTATTGGCTGTCATATTTCTGATCTTTCCTGCTCTTGGATTACTCCTTTTTTTGTGGCAACTTGTTCTTGTCTTAGGATGCATTATCTTCTTGACTATTTTTTAGATTGCTAGTTATTTTTAAAGTTGGCTTCCTCCATTGTTTCCAGGATTAGTTGTTCTTTCTGTTCATCTGTCTTTGTTCTCTTATTCTTTTGAATTTTCTTGGGTGTTGGATCTCTTTTGTTATCCATTCATCTTTCAGGACTATTGGTAGCTAATGTGTGGGGGTAGAAAACTCCTTTCTAAAGAGGAGTGACTGCAAGATCTGTGTTGTTGGGGGGCACATGTCTACTCAATAAATATTCTCGTAGGTCACCTCAGGAGGGCAGCTTGACTCTGGGAATGCAATTTTAGTTGGTTTCACCTCCTTTCCTTTTCCATGATAGTCTCATCATTTCGTATCTCCTGGAGGTCCAGGTTGACCTCAAATTTGGCTCCATTCATAGGTCTTGCCATCATTGTCAAACATCTTTACTTCCTCTTTAGGCAAGTGATATACGTTCTTTAGAGTTTAGTTTTTGGGATCCAAGAGTTTAGTTCTGAAGGCAAACTACTTTTGATTTCATTTTATGCTAACAAGTTCATTCTGTCATGATTCATCCCCTGTCATTTCAAGGGAATATAGAGAAAGAATTTCCAGGGAAACACAGTAAACCTATGGATCTATTAGATATGAACGAGCCACCAACTTGCAGTAGTTGTCAGCTTTAGCAGTAAACTATCTACTTTCCCTGTAATGATGATTTATCTTTGCAAAGGTAAACTTGCTGCTGTTGTGGTTATAAAATGCAACTAATGAGTAGGGTGAATTGTGTCTCCAAGGTTTGAGGTATTCAGCAGCACCCAAAATGTGCTCACATCTCATTGGTAAATTTAGAAGAAAAAAAATGCCTCCCTCAATACTTCCTGATCCCTGAACTTATGAATATGGCCTGTATGGCAAAAAGGGAAACTATGAACTTATATGGCAAAAGATGTGATTAAATTAAGGATCTTGAGACATGAAGCTATCCTGGGTTATCTCTTCTGGGCCCCTAAAAGCAATTACAAGTATCTTTATTTTTTAAATATATAAAAAAGTTTACATACATCATATATATATAATATTACATATATAATATAATTATATATAACATTTATATAATTATATGTATATGCACACACATATATATATACACACACACACACAATATCATTCATTCATTTTTGTACAATGTGAGCTTATATCAGCCTCCTTTTAGGTGTCGTCCCTGTAAAGTTCCCACCCACAAGTCACCCATGGCCCATCACCACAGTCCCTTGTTTTCTTCTCTCCCCTGCTTTGATCCCTCTTCGTCCCCCTCCCTTGTGGAATGTCTCTGCTTTATGGTTGCCTGCTAATTTTGTTTTTATTTTTACTATTGTTATATATTTTTCCTGATCCTTTATTAGGTTCCTTAAATTCCTCTTATGAGTGAAACCATCCAAAATTTTTCTTATTCCTTCTGGCAGTAACTTTTCAAGAGAGAAGCATAGGGAGACACAACCTAGAGATATACAGGGGCAAAAACTGGAGGGTCACCAATGTAAGCCAAGAGTTGCCAAGAACTACAGGCATCACCAGAAATTAGAAAAACACGAAACAGGTTCTCTTCCAGAACCTCAAGTATGTTGAGTCTGAAAATATGTTGGCTTCAGGCTTTTGGCCCCCAGACTTAGGAGAGATACATTTGCTTATTTTCAGTGACCAAGTTTGGGTAATTTATGAGCCTAAAAAACAGCTAAGAAGCAGTCTTGGAAAATGAATGTAGTGGCTAATTATGGTTATTTGTAAATGGAATACAAATATTTTTTCTTTTAATTCACATGTACTTTTTTAAAATATGTATTTTAAAAGATTTATTTATTCATATAGAACTGGGGTATAGCCCAGATGTGCAGGGCAGTGAGAAGATTCACCTGAGACAGAGTGGGGAGCAGAACAGGCAGATTGAGGAAGAACACTGCTGAGGGAAGCAGCGGGGGAGACAGGAGAGGTCTGCTGCGCCATGTGGGTCACTTCCAGGGCGGGGATTGAACTTGCACTGAAGTGGCTGCAGCTAGCTTGAGTGCTACGCTTTTTAACCTGCTGCACCATTAGGGAGGGCCCCAGGTGTATTTATTTTTTTTTAAAAATTTATTTATTCATACAGAACTGGGGTACAGGCCAGAAATGCAGAGGATGAGAGGCTTCACCAGAGACAGAGTGGGGAGCAGAACAGGCAGATCGATGAAGTACACTGCTGAGGGGAGCAGCGGGCGGGTCAGGAGAGTTCTGCCCCCGCCATGTGATCACCTCCGGGGCAGGCGGGAATCGAACTCACACGGAAGTGGCTTTAGCTTTGTAGTGCTGTGCTTTAACCTGCTGCGCCACCAGGTGTATTTTTTTTAATAGTTCCTAAGTTGTTAGGAGAAAAGTATTTTTTCCATCATTTAGGCTGAACTCCTTAACACATGAAGCCACCAGTTATTTCCATTGTTCTGTGATTGATGTGAAAATAATTACTGAACAATGAAATTGTACCACTAAGAGATTTGGGAAATTTTTCTTAATATGAGAACATCAGCAAGGAGGTATTTTGAGGGAAGTGCATTCTGGAAAGAGAAAAAATCCAAGGGAAAGGCCCAAAGGCAGGAACAAACACAGGGAACTAAAGTCAGAGTGAAAGTGCATGAGAGGAGGAGATGATGCAGAGAGAAGTGGGGTCTGGTGACCTCATAGGCAGAGGGAGAACTTGATTCATTGCCAGTCTGGTGAGTTGTTGGCTACTTCTGGGCAGAGGTGCATTTTGGGACAGGATTTACACTTTGTGAGGTCACTAAGGATGTCAAGTGCAGAAATGACCATAGGATGCTGATTTCCAGAGTGGAGTAAGAATGGCCCAGTCTTGCTCAGAGAGCTGGATCAACCCTGTCTTTAATCCTCTTGTTCCGTCTATGTAAATAGAGTAGAAATTGCGGAATTTATACACAGGATGGAGAATTTTCATGTGTTTGCTATTTTTTTATAGCTCCTCTAGATGTGGAAACCTTCTTCCAGAAATTTATTAATTGAATACAAAGAAAAAAGTTACAGGGAAATTGAATGAAGTTGCAAAGGCATGAAGAGGCCAGAGTACTGGAAGGCGCTTTTTGGACAGCAGTGGGGCTGGCTGGCTGACATCTGTGGTGTGGTCAGTCTTCCTGCTGAAAGGGCCAGACAGCCCTCCACCAAGGTGTCCAGGGGGATGAGGGTGGGGCAGAGCTGTCTCCAGGGAAAACCACATTGTCTGTTTTCTGTGCAAGCAGCTGCAGAGAAACTCCTGTGATCTAAGGAACTGGGACACATAATAGAAGACAAATCAATAGATCATCAGGGTAACTGCTGGAGTAGAGGCTGACCCTTAGGGTAATGAAAATAGCAGATGAAGAAATATCGGCAGCATCTCTGGCACAGGAAATATCTGTCTTGGGCAGATATTCCCAACAACTTCCCCAACAGCTACTTCAGTCAGTTACGTGACTCGAAAACATGGCATGGTTAGTACAAAAGGAATACCTTTGATGGAGGACAGCTTGTTCCTGGGAAGGGTAAGGGCACCCCAGGACTCCCAAACCTACCTATTCTAAGTAGGTTCTGCCATCCACTGCATCAAGACAAAACTCACTCTAGTGCGTAAGACCTTTATTGGAAAGGAACTTTAATACAGTTAGTATGCAACAAACACAAGAAAAAGAATGAAGATTTTATTTTTTAAAGATTTATTTACTTATGCATACAGAACTGGGGTACAAGCCAAAGGCGCAGGGGCAGTGAGAGGATTCACCAGAGACAGAGTAGGGAGCAGAACAGGCAGATTGACGAAGTACACTGCTGAGGGGAGCAGCAGGCGGGTCAGGAGAGGTCTGCCGCGCCATGTGGTCACCTCCTGAGTAGGCGGTGATCAAACTCATGCGGAAGTGGCTTTAGCCTCTTAGTGCTATGCTTTAACCCACTGCGCCACCAAGGAGGGCCAAGAATGAAGATTTTAAATCAAACATTCAAACTTACACATCCCTCTCATGGAGTAAGAGCCCAGCCAAACAGGGTTGGCCTAAAGCAGTGTTGCTGAGTTCCAAAAGTCTAAAGCAACTTCTGGTGGGGACCCATCAGGAAAGGACCAAAGGGGCCAGGCAAGTCTGGAAGGAAAAGAACAAAATCAAAATCAAAATGAAGATAAAGGCTGCCATTGTTAACCTCCCCACAGGTCTCCTCCCATGTATCTGTCTCTTTCAAGTGTTTCCTTCCATGTCACCAAGTTCCTGATACAAGTTCAAGGCCAAGAAGCAAGTGCAGCTTCTTCACATGTCTCTGCCCTGCGTGCCCCCTCCAGGTCTCCTTCTGGCTCCCTATCCTGCTTCCTCCTTCCCTAGTCTCCTTTCCAGCTTCCCCTCTTCCCTCCTCAGCTCTGTCTCCCTTGGGTTGGGCAGGGAGTCTGGAACTCCCCTTTCCTGGGGACTCCCCCCCCACACACAAAATCTCACTCTCTGTTTTAGTGCCATTGAACTTTTGGGCTGACCTGGATATCATATGGACAACTGGAAGAAAACTTGAAACCTCTCAAGCCCATTCATCTTGTTCCTGGATGCTCCTTAGTTCATTGTCTCCTAGCTTTCCCACCCCAATTACTAATGGTCATGACTTCTGAGGGGCAGGGAGGAAAATAACAGCCTAGAACAAGGGGACACATATTTTTAAATATTGACACTCAAATTGGACTTTTTTGAAAATTTAAAGAGATGATAATTCAAAAGGAATTTCAAATTTTCAGATAGCTCCCTTTACATGTCAAAGGTGACTTGGGCTAGTGGGGCAGAAAGCTGCTCAGAGGTGAGGAGCGTGAAAGGAAGAGCCCTGGAACACCACATGTGCACGGGCAGATCGAAGCTCAGGATGGGGAGGGAGGTAGCAGGACCGGAGGCCAGTGTACCTGGTCGTTTCATCCTGCAGAGAGTGAGTGGCATAAGCAGAGATTCCTGTTTCTTTCAGGAAAAAGACTGGGGAGCAGACACAGTCTGAGGTCAGCTGGGGCTTTGTAAAGCAAGACTGTAGGCAAGACCAGCATTTTCTGCAGTAGGTGCTCCCATGATGCCTTGAGACATCAGGTGGCATGCAGCACCCTTGCTCTGGTCCAGTGGCTCCAAACCAGGTGACAGGCAAACTTGACTGAGGACTTGATACCCCAGAGGTCATTCATGATGCCCCCTGCATGAGATCAGAGAAGTCCCCACTGCGTTTAGGGTGTTGAAGCTGCCACTGAACTCACCATTTTCAGAAGGACATGGATGGAGCAGCAGTTACTTTGAATGGAAAAACACGCCAATGGAGAGTTAAACTCTGAATTGATTGAATACTGACTTAACCAAAACCCTCGGCATTTCTGCTTTAACTCCTCACACTTGTGCCCAAAATCCTCTGAATCTCCAGCTGCTCAAGGAACCACCCTTAAGGGCCAACCAAAACATGGACGTGACAGTGTGACCAGGGCACAAGACAGCCACGTGTGAGTCAGGTTCCTGTCCGCGCCAGCTGATCAGGGCTCTAGGTTGCCCCAAGAACGAGAATTCTGAGAACAGTTGTTTTTCTGAGAAACAGAGGCATAGGCTTGGGGAATTGCGAGGAACAGGGAAGCTGCCTCCATGTGGATGTTCAGAAATATCCCATTCTTTAGTAAGCACCTATTTTTTTAAAAAAAGATTTATTTTGGCGGTGGAGTGGGGAATGGGATCAAAAACAGTAGAGAGGGAAGTGCACAGGACTATGGTGACGGCATGGGTGATTTGGGGATGGGAAGCCCAAGGGATTGCAACTGAGATGGAAAAATGCACAAAAATATGTAAAAATAAGCAATTATAAAATGAAAATGAAAAAAATTATTTTTTGCATACAGAACTAGGGTACAGGCCAGAGACAAAGTGAGGAGCACAACAGGCAGGTTGACAAAGTACACAGCTGAGGGGAGCGGTGGGCCAGACCGGAGAAGTCTGTCGCGCCATGTGGGTCACCTCTGGGGCCAGGGATCAACTGGTGAAGTGGCTGCAGCAATCTTCATAGTGCTGTACTTTAACCCGTTGCACTACCAGGGAGTGCCTGTTAACACCTAATTTTAATTTTATTAAAGTGCAGGTGAGGACATTCCTGCAAATCTGTGAGGGAGGGTGTTTTGTAGATGGTTCTGACACATTCTTCTTCCCTTGCCTGGGAGAAATCACTTGTGATGCAGAACACCGTCTGCATTATACCGCCAGTATCCGCTTATGGAATTGGCATTATAGCAATGTTTATTATAGAGGATCAGATCAGTCTTTGTTTTAGATCTGAAGAAAATATTATATCTACATGGAAATATAGTTTTTCTCACAATGATCAGGAAAAAGCTTGAGAGTGAAATGAAATCGATTGTAAAGAATAAGTCTCTTTGAAAAAGGCCCATTTGGGGCCCTCCCTGGTGACACAGAGGGTTAAAGCACTGCACTAAGAAGCTTAAGCCACTTCTGCATGAGTTCCATCCCCGCCGCCTGCCCCGGAGGAGATCCACATGGCACAGCAGACCTCTCCTGACCTGCCCGCTGTTCCCCTCAGCAGTGTACTTTGTCGATCTGCCTGTTCTGCTCCCCACTCTGTCCCTATTGAATACTCTCACCATCCGCAGTTCTGTATGAAAAAATAAATCAATCTTTAAAAAAAGCCCATTTGGGCCCTGCTTGATAGTGCAGCAGGTTAGGATGTAGCACTACAAGCCAGCCGCAGTGGCTTTAGTACAAGTTTTATCCCCAGCCCTGGAGGTGACCCACATGGCACAGCAGATCTCTCCTGTCTTGCCCGCTGCTCTCCTCAGCATTGTACTTCCTTGATCTGCCTGTTCTGCTCCCCACTCTGTCTCTGGTGAATCCTCTCACCACCCCTGCACCTCTGGCCTGTACCCCAGTT
>NW_004567148.1:1002684-1029964 GCF_000260355.1 Condylura cristata | reverse complement strand
ACACTGCTGAGGGGAGCAGCGGGCGGGTCAGGAGAGGTCTGCCACGCCATGTGGTCACCTCCGGGGCAGGTGGGAATGAACTCACGCGGAAGTGGCTTTAGTTTCTCAGTGCTGCGCTTTAACCCGCTATGCCACCATGGAGGGCCGGATTCTTTTTTTTTTTTAACATGGGCACTACTTTCTTTCACAGAGGCTCCACCCTCATGACCTAATCTCATCCCAAAGTGTTCCCTGCTAATACCGGTACACTGGGTGTTAGAACTTCAATGTATATTCAATGTATAATTCTGGGGGAACACATATCTTCTGCCATTGCACTATTTCTTTTTTGTGGTTCCAAAACTGAACACTGAATGAAAGAAAACAGGGGAGAACCATTAAGATCTCCTGCTACCTGCTTCCCTTGTTCACCTTCCACTCCACCCTTTCATGATCTGTCTCTCCCCAGTCTGCAATCCATGCTCTGTCCATTTGAAGTATTATGCTCTCTAGATTGTAAACTCATTTATTAAACACTTTTTTTTCTCCTCTTCTTGGCATGTCTTCTCACCAACATCCACTTTATGTCATTAATTCCTATGATGCTTTGCATGTCTGTTCAGATGTCACTGCTTCTGGAGACAACCCTCTCCAAACCCCTATCTCTGTGTGTTAGTGCTCCTCTGTCAACTGCTGCAAGCTCTTGCTCTTGCTGTTATAGTGCCTGTTTCCTCCAATAGACTCTAGATTCTTTGAAACTTGCATGATCTGGGTTGCTTCACTTTTACAGTCCCAGAGCCTAATAGAATACCTGATAACTATTCAATAAATACCAAACAGGTAAGGTGGTGAAGGGGTGAATGGATGAAATGACAATGGATTAATTTAGGCGGTGCTGATCAGTTCCCCCTCCAAAACAATTACATTTCTATTAAGTGGAATCCAGACAACAAAGTAACCTAACAAGCTTGAGGGGACACAGCAGAAATCTGGGTAGTGCAGCATACAACAGTGTCTGTTCACAGAGACAGTGCTGTAGAGATCATGGAAGTGACTCTTCCAACAGGGAAGTAGACTAGGTGACTAGGTGTCACTAAGATGGCAGTAGAGGAGGGTACTGGCTTTGCTACTAAGAGGTACATCTAACACCTGAGCTGAGAGACACCAAGGGTGTCCTTAGGCTGCAAGTGGGACTGAGCACACCATAGTTATCAGAAAACAGCACAAACTTCAACAGGAGTGAAACTAACTAGGTCCACACTACACTGAGCAGGAGGTGAGTGGAGAAAGGAGCCCCACAGCAATGGTCTGGGGCAAACTGGACATGGTCACTTGCAGAGCTGCGGATCAGCAAGGGCCTTGGAAAGGGGACAGTCTAAGTGGTGTGTAGTGTAAGTGGTGCTAACACCACCTTCAATGATGGGAAGACAAGGTGGAAGAGCTAGGGTGTGCCATGCACGCAGAAGCAGAACAGCCATTCTGATCAGTACTCTCGTGCACCCTCTCTCAGGGATGGATACTTACCTTGTGCAGGGCACTGAGAATGCTTGGATCCAATCATCAGAAAGGAGGGATACTGGTAGAGCCACAAATACCAGGCAATCTACCCTAGCTGAGTCTCTACTCTACCTCTTCTGTTAACCTAGAGACTGCAAAACAGGTCTGACTACTGACAGAAGCAAAAAGCTTCTTTCTGTGTACTCTTTGTATAGACAGAACTTTGCATAGGAGCAATGAGTGGGTGACAAACCAGGGTCTCCGAGGCCAGTGGTCTAGAGCTAGAATCCAAAAGGGCTAGGCTCAGAGCCCAAGACCCGGACACTCTGTGCTTTGCCAGCATTCAGGTGAGCTAGCCTGTGTTTCTGCTGATTCTCCTCTGTGGGCACAAATATACCTCCACGAGGCAGACTGAGTTCACGTGGCTACTTGAAGTTTCTTCACACACTTGAAATTTTTTCACATGTGTGCAGGTTTGTGCTAAGGTTGCACAGGTTCCTCACGATGGACACAGCAACCCTGGAGTTTGCGCAGGGGAGAGAAGAGTGGTTCTCCCCTGAACCACTGAAGGTTGTCATGGGTGCCACTTGCTGAACAGTTGAACAGGCTCTGCTCTGAGTGAGAAGTGCTTGCTTTTCTGGTATGGGGCCTCAGAAGAGCCTGGAAGATTCAGTAGGGAAGGGCAGATATCCCTCTTGGTGAACTAGTTCACATTTGACTTAGTGGTTCTCAGTCATCCTAACCCTCTCTTATGTTTTCTGTCTCTCCTTACTGAGACATGGACCTTCTCATCCCTAGTTCCTTCCCAATGTGTCTACTCTCTCTAGAGACCTAGTTAGTGTCCCTGAGGGAAGCAATGCCCCAAAGAGCCTGTCCATCTGTTCAGCTTTCCTCAGGCTCATCTGTTCTCTTTATCTTAAGCTAACAGCTCAGATAATAAAATTTCTTTTCTGGTACCATGACCCAAGTCTTTACTCCTAAAAGAATATGAATTCCAAGAAATCTTGTTTTGTTGGTTGATGCAGTTTTCCACAAATTTTGCACATGGAGATACTAAGAGGCATTCGAGAAACATAGTCCATTCTGCTTCCAGGAATAGCCAAACCATTTTTTCCCAACCAGTTTATATAACAGCTCTTGAGTCTTTGGTTTGATAGTGTGAGGCAGCCTAAATCTCTAGATAAAGCCAAGTAGAATGATTTTCCCTTGAAAACTCAGTAAGCCAAGTTGTAAAGAAAGGAAGCAAAAATAATCTTAGTAGATTACTAGATATGTTTATAAGTGGGTTCACAACCAGACTCTCCTCTTTGACTTTGTATTAGTCACTAGTTCAGAGTATAGTTCATCCATAGGTTAGGGCCCCAATTTTCTTCTCAAGTGAACTTTGATTGTCATTCGACCATTTGATCAGAACAACTTCTTTTAGCTTCACATGGACCCATCACTGAGTTCATTTGTCTTGGAATAAGGCCACACACAACAGTGTATGGGTACCATTATGGTGAACAGGAACTCTGGAAGTCCAAGGAAAATGCTATGAGCAGAATTACACAAAGGAAAAAATGTATATTCCATTGGTCTCAAGTGACTGGCCCTCATGATGAAGGGTTCCAATAGCAGTAATCTTCTGCTAAGTGGTTCTTCAGTTTCCCTGAAAGTGATAGTGTGTCAGCTCAATTTTAGTCTTTACTATTGACATATTAGACAGGAATAATGATTTTCAGTTTAGCTTTGGAGTGTAGAGCTCTGTTCTAATAAGCTCTCCCAAGCCCTCCATCCCTACACTGAAGACCTGAGATGGTTGGGAAAGAGGCTATTTCCCACAGAATATATCACCTTGAAAATCTGGATACTGGGAACCTTTTCTTTGCTGGATACCCTTTGGGTCATCTATGAGAAACTGACTTCATACTGTTATTGAAAAAAAACTAGGGAACGAAGAAGCAGTGTTCCTGAAAATCTCGATGGGGCTGAGGTGAGAGGGGGAGATGCCACCAGAATGATCAGAATGAGGAGACCTGGTAGTGACAAAGGTTGCGAGTCAGAACTTTATTTCCACATAAAAGGCAATGACAGAGTCGAAACAGAAAATAGCAACAGAGATAAAATGATATGCAAAATAGTTGTACCTGAAAGAATTGTTGTTGGTGGTTAATTCATTATATGATCATAGGTCTGAAGGAGATGGTCAGCCCACAAAAACATTACTTGATTTTTAGAACTGTAAAATATAATAACACAGTACACAGAAATTGACCTGATTTCAAAACAGAGGAAAATAGTTTTTATATGGGTTCATGTTCTAAGCCTGTCTATAGATATTTTCTTCTATTTTGTTCTTGATTGCAGCCTCAGTATTGTTTAAATAAGTGGATGCATGACTAAATGAGTGAATATAGATGACTGTAAGGAAAATATGGGGAAGAAATGCCAGAAGAATTTGTTGACTCATTTAGAAAAGAGGTTTGAAGTCTCACTGGGAAACCTTAGGAAAATGGCAATAGCACTAATAGAAATAGTAAGCTCAGGAAAACTCACTCTATTAGAGTTGGCGGGGACTACAAATATGAAGACTTCAATTTTATAACAGAATCTGAGAATTGTTGCATATCTTTTGCAAAGGTTTACTGAGCGGTCACCCAGCATTAGCTTTATTTAAGGTCATTATTGGGATAACGAAGCCATTCATTTGGGTGGGAGATTTTGCTCTACCAGGGCATAGGACATAACGATGGGCTGTGCAAGATGTGATTTGTGATTTTTCAGTTTCAGGCTGATAACCCCATCCTGGCGCCTACCCCTGCATCACACTCATTACCTTCAGGACCTGTGCAGGTGGCCGAGTGGAGCAGTCAGATAGAAATGTTTACACAGAGAACTCTTCATTACCTCTGACAGATGTATTTTAGCCTCCCAGCTTCCAACCCCAGTTCCTGGATGGCTGCCCAGCATCGTTGCCAGATATGATTGCCATGGAAACCATAGACCACCCCACTAGGGAGACACACAGAAGCGAAGGCAGCGTAATAACAGATTTTTTTTTTAGACCCTGGCCCTTCTGATTTCATACCTGACAGGACCATACATATGTCCCTCTCGGGGACACAGGGCAAAGCAAATCAGTAAGGTTGGGGTTATTAGTGGCTTTCAGGAAGGAAATAACTAGGAAAAACCCCACTCAGAGAAACAAGGTCACAAATTACTCTCTAAAGCGTAAGAATGTTTTTCTTATTTTCCTTTAAATAGAAAGCTTGGTACTTCTTTCAGGAAAGAATTATACCTATTGGGTTTTAGATTTTTGAAGAGTTACTTCAGTGAAAATGACTTTTCTATTCTAGACACTAACTTAACCACGCCAAAATTGCCTTGGTGCCTACACTAAGGGTGGGGGCAGCAACCATAACGGGCATTGCTAAGTACAAGGAATTGGTGTTTCTCACCTCAGAACCAGCGCGTAGGGATTGCGTTACTCTCTGGAGCTGGGCACTGGCGACAGAAGGGGATGGGTACATATGCTAGCTTTTGTGCACTGTCTGGGCACTTGGGCACATGACTGTAAATTGTATCTCTAGAAAATATTATTATATTAGCCTAGAAAGTGGACAAGAAGGTATTTTTAATCATTCAAATTAAAGATCATTTTTGGTAATTTTCCAGGTTTGGAAAGGTGTTTTTTTTTTTTTTTTTGAAGATTTATTTATTTATTTGTATATACATAACTGGGGCACAGGCCAGAGGCTCAGGGGCGGTGAGAGGCTTCACCAGAGACAGAGTGAGGAGCAGAACAGGCAGATCTAGGAAGTGCACCGCTGAGGGGAGCACTGGGCGTGTCAGGAGAGGTCTGCCACGCAATGTGGTCACCTCCGGGGCAGGTGGGAATCGAACTCATGCGGAAGTGGCTTTAGCTTCTCAGTGCTGTGCTTAAACCCGCTGCACCAACAGGGAGGGCCTGGAAAGGTGGTTTTTAAGGAATGGCTTCCTGGAATTAAACTCTGAAACATTAGTTGCATCAGTTAAAAATTCTTGTCTTGATTTTTAAGAAGCTCCCTAGTGCTAGGGACACAGGTGTCTACACAAATACTTATTATTGAATATTTAGCCTGAATGGAGCTTAACTGTTTTTACTGTTGGCCTACCAATTCTCTCATCACTTAACCTCTCCCAAACCCACTGACCTCACCCCTAGAGTGGTATGTGGGCATAGCGTGCATTTGTCCCTGCATGGCCTAAGTTCTCTTCTGACACTGAAAGGAAATGGCATTGAGTCTGCACTAAAGTTCTAGATGAATTTCTGAGGTCTGTAGCATTAATCATCTCCTGTTCACATCAGTTTCTGACCATCCCTGGCTGTCATCCTAGTGTTTCCTGTCACAAACTCAGGTGGCTTTCCACTCTGTGAAGAGATACCCAATCATGCTTATTTTTTCCCTTTGCTTTCAGTTCTAAGGCTTATTTTCTTCTTGACCACATCTCTGTTCATTTGATCAAGAGAGAGCACTTGTTTTATGGGTTCACTAATTTAGGAGAGCAAGCAGACTCTACACGTGCTTGAAACTATAGATCAACTGGGTATTGACATGAGGAGTGAAACACTGACAAAACAATGTCTCCTAGGTTCCTGGCTTGTGCATTGAGTGGGAAATGCTATCATAGAGAAGAGGAAGAATGAGGTCTGGGAGAGACAATTTGGTTTTGATGTCCAATGGAATCAATTAAGACATGAAAAAGGGAATTCTAGAGCTCATATAAATGGTCTAGACTAGAAACATAAATGTGGGACCCATCAATATACAGGTGGTCTATAGGTTGATGGAAATAGATCAAGTCACTTTATAGAGAACTTTCCATTAGTGTTAGCAACATGGAGGTCTGTAGTGACCTTGACAAGGGCAATTTTGACAGAGGACTGGGGTAGACGATGGTATATGAGGTTATGAAGTAGATAGAATAAGAAGACAGACTTTGAAAACAATTTACCTTTTTTTCCCAGAAATTTGCCTATGATGTGAAGAAGGAATAGATCAATAGCTAGAAATGGTTGTGGGGAATACATGTGTGTTAATTACTTGAAAATTAGATATACTACAAAATATGATCTATACTCATACAGATTAGAGAATGAATATAATGGGCTAACAGGAGGAGCCAGTTCCTTGAGAAAAAAAAATGAATACAATTGTCTTTGACAGAAGAAAATTTTATAGGAATAGTTTCCTACTATAACTGGAAAGAAGAGGCAGACTGCGTGTCTAAGAAGGACAGGTTTTGTAGGAAGATTTTGGATGGCCAGATGTAGGATTTCAAATATGATTGCTTGTAGTTACTTAGCATATAATGCTCCTCTATCAGATGTTTGGATGTAGAATTGGGGGGGGGCAATAAAATTGAAGAGAGTGAAAGAGATAGAAAATATTTTGTAGTCTTAGAGGACAGTGTGAGTCTGCTAAAGAAATGTGGGAGGATTATTGGGAAGCAATGATGGGTCTCTAGGTACTTGGGTGCAGGCATAAAAAATGGGTTGTAGTGTTTCTACAGGAGTAGGAAGGAGCAGATTACTGTAAAGGGGAAAGAGAAGAAGAGTTGAGTTTCTTCAAAGAAGGTGATTGTAATGATAGGATCTAGGCTTCATGGGGACATGAAACCCTCTAGCAGCATCAGCTCTATAGCATATTTCTAGGGTTTGATTTACATTAGTTTTGTCAGATCTTTCATTTCTTTATGTTCCATATATAAAAGAAATGATCTAGATTAATTTCACTTAGCCAAATTCTTTGTGTTCCATCCATGCTGTTCCAAATGGCAAGATTTCATCTCTTTGTAGTGCCAAGTAGAGTCCTATTGTGTATGTATATCACAGCCTTTCTACAGATGCTCATTCACCTGTCTTTGAGCACTTGGGTTGTTTCATACCTTGGCTATTTTAAGTAGTGTTGCAATGCACATAGAGTGCATATATGCCTTTGAGTTAGTGTATCTGCATTCTTTGGGTTGTTGCCTAGGAAAGGAATTGCTGGATCATATGGCAGATCTATTTTTAATGTTTTGAAAAACTTCCATCCTGTTCTCCATAGGAAGCTCAATCAGTCTACATTCCAACCAACAGTGTAAAGAATTCCCTTTTTCTACATCCTTGCCAGCACTTGGAGCTTCTAGTCTTTTTGATATGGGCCATCCTCACTGAGATGGGTCAATATTTCATTGTGGTTCAATATTTCATTTGCATTTCCCTGATGGTAACCTGTTGGCATATTTTTTTCACATGCCTGTTGGTATCTGTAGATTTTTCTTGGAGAAGTGTCCATTAGGTCCATTAGGTCTTCTGCCCCCCACCCCCTGCAGCCTCCTTTTAAACTGGTTTATTTGTTTTGTTGTGGAGTTTTATGAGTTCTTTGTAGATCTTGGATAGTCTTTGATGTGATATGTGCAAGTATTTTCTCCCATTTGATTGGGTTTCTTTTCATTTTAATGATAATTTATTTAGTTGTGCAGAAGATTTTTGGCTTGATGTAGTGCCATTTGCTTCTTTTTTGTTTTTGACTTTCTTGCTATTCGAATTGACAGACATTAAAAAGTAATGTCATGGAGTGTTTTGCCTGTATTTTCATCTATACATTTTATGACTTGGAGTTAATTTTTAGGTATGGTGTGAGTGAATGGACTTATTTCATTCTTTTGAAAGTGCCTGTCCATTTTCGCATCATTTATTGAGACTTTCCCCCTCTCCATTGTATAGCCTCAATTATTTTGTTGCCGATTAATTGTCTATATAAGTTTTGGGTTATTTCTATGCTCTCAATGTTGTTCCATTGGTCTGTGTGTCTTTCTATTCCAGTGCCATAGTGTTATGATTACAATAGCTTTATAGTTTAGTTTGAGGTCTGGGAGTAAGATATTTCCATTCTTTTTGTCAGAACCATTTGACTATTTTGAATCTTTTGTGGTTCCATATGAATGAGTGAGTTTTCTCCTGTTTCTTCTAAGGGTACTAATCCTACTATAAGGACAAACCTCATTAACTAATTAACTTAATTAATGAAGTCCCAAAGGCCGAATCTCCAAATGCCATCATAGTAGGGATTAAGGCTTCTAGCTGTAATTTTTTTTATTTTTTTTTTATTTATTTATTTTTTTTAGAGCACAATGAAATCCATAGCAGCTGGGAAGCTTCTAGCACTGATTACTTGGGAACAAAGACTGACTCGTCTAATCTTCCATCATGACAGACCCCATGAAAGACTTTCTCTCCTAAGCTGCTTCATTTCCCAGAATTGTTTGAAGGAGGATGATAACTTCTGTGAACACCTCAGATGAACACTTTCATAAATAGGAACCTCCATCACACTTCTCCAGGGATACTTATTCTCTTATCACTTTGAGACTGGAATGTGGGCTGTGAAACAAATTGTAAAAGAGGTAAACATATGGACTGTATCTTAATGGCTCTCCAAGTCTGGATCTTTTTCTTTTTTTAATTTAACAGTTTCCCTCTTCACACGGGAGGGAGGGGCTGCTGCCAATAGCTAGGTGAAATGTAAAGATATATCACCATCCAAATAGTTGTCTTTATTGCTTATTCTCAGAAACAGAGGCTGGGCCAGGCTCACAGGAGAAAAGAACTGGCTTTTGCGGTTGGAAGCACTCTCCTACTGAGAACCCTCCTTCTTCCTCCTCCTGTCCATCTGTTCCTACTGCTCAATTAACTTTTCTAAGCTACTCCCTCAGATCATTGCCATGTTAAATCTTTCATTTGTGATAACAATGTTTAGCTTTTTATTCATTGCCAATTATAAACACAATGATTATTAAATTTTGTGGAGGAAAATCAAGAAGAATCAAACTCACTCATCATTCCATCTTCCAGAGTTAACTATGCTACATTTTCTGTTTCTCCTGTCATCTCTTTTTGTGACATACATATGTTTCTGTTCCCTTTAAAGTAAAATGGGAAGCAAACTATATATCTTCTATGTATATATTTAGTATTCTGCTTTTACGCACTCACTGGTTTCCCCCATGCCTTCAGCAGCAACTCCTCTTCCATACAATACTCAAGCCCTCTCTTATCCAAACTCTTTCTGACAGTCAGATGGATTGACTCATTTGGACTTCTTGCGCCTGTGCTCCTCTGCTGATTCTATTACCACTCACCCTGGATGCCTTTCCTATTGTCTCCAGGTCCCAGGGACCAGTCATATTTCAAACCCCACACATACAGCACCCACCTTGCCCTCCCCCCATGTGGTTACCCTGGAAACAAAGCTAAGTGATTTCCTCCTTTCTAAACCCGCCTACTCTCCCTCCACCTAGCATATATTCCTCCTGATAGCTTAGTCTTCACATTTTTTAAGTCTTCGCTTCTCTGAATGAACTTCCTGAAAATTGCAACTGCATCTCCTCCCCACCACTTGCACCTATACCTCTTTCTTGCTTTTTTTTTTTTAAGATAGAGCATTAATCACCTCTTAATAGTTGATGTGTTTTGGCTTTTTATTTTTTTAATGGATTGATGGTCTTTCTAAACCCATGGAACTGTAGGAGCTAAATTAAAAAAAAAAAAAAAAAAAGATTCCCACCACCCCCTGGTTTGTTACACCTGTATTCCTAGTGCCTAGAAAAGGGTCTGCCCGTATTAGGTACACAATAAATATTTAAGGAGAAGGAGAAAGAAATTCACGTGTATCATTTAAAGCCTTTGTATTTTCCATGGGTGTCACCTCCCATCAAGAAATGTACATGGTATCCTGTGAAAAATTTTTTTTAATGAGGTAACATTAGTTTACAACACTGTATGATTTAGGGATTAGGTTCACACCTCTTCAGATATATGTCTGCCACATATTCACCACCAAGACAACTCTAACATGGTCCTTTGGGCCTCCCAATGTGTTTCCCACCCCATACTCTCGCTCCAGGCACCTCAATTCTATACTCATATTTCTAGGGCTTGTTCTGGTTTAGTTTTGTCTGATTCTTTGTTGATAAATGTTACCTATTATCCAGAATGAAAACTTTCCAATAGAAATCTATTTTTATTTTTTACACAACTTTAAAACCTTGTCATTAGTATAATAACTTGCATATAGGAGAAATTCTATGGCATGGAGGACAGGCATCTTTGTTTCCATCTGATTTATACCAAGAACATATAGTCCTTGTGACATAGTAAGCGCTCAGAACCACTGGCTAGAGGACTGTGTCTAATTTAGGAATTTTTATAGCTTTCATAAAGATGCTTCCTTCCTCGCTGATTTCAAACATCTCCATGAAGGAGCTCGGTGCTTAAAATTCCTTTTTAAAGTCACCCCCTTGGGTCTACTTCTGGAAAAACATTTTAAAATGCAAATATTGTGGATGTTGAGTCTCAGTGGGAATAGGACAGTTTATTTCTGAATCTACTTTCCTCTTGAAAGCTATGCAGCTTATAAAGAAAAATACAAAAATAAAGCTCACAAGCTGTATTTTTGGTGACAGGAGGAGTATTTATGTAAAACTCTATAAACTCCAGTAAGTTTTACCAAAGATAGAGCCTGGTATAAAACCTAAGTTGTAAGTTACAGTAATAATAGACTATTAAGTAAAAAGTAACATTCAAAAGAATTATCTACTATATGGAGACTTTGGGGTAAAAAACACAGACATAAGAAAAGACAGTTATCAGCTTATATTTAACAAAGAAAAATAAGGGAAAATAAACCAGAACCTGAAGAGGCTGGTTACTTATTGGGATCGGAGGGAAAGGGGTGGAAAGATGAGAAAATGTAAGTGGGTGACTGGAATGTGGAGGAAATGACACTTTGTATGGCTTTTGCATAGCTTTGAGTTATAGAATTGTAGTAATATTTCACATACTTAAAAATATAAATCATTCTTGTTGAAAACCAACAAGGATGTGGGTGGAATCCAAAATGTGACACATATGTTAACAGAAAAGCATTTGTATTACAAATGATTGACAAAACCAAACTGAGGGAGGTAAGAAAAGAACTAACATCAGTAACCATGGGAAACAGCTTTTGGGGTGAACACATGGCTAGAGGACAGAAAAACTGAGGTGAATGCGATTATCTTACAGGTAGATAGGTTCCTTTTCACGAGACTAGAAATTCCAAAACTCTCATATACAATGAGTAGAATTAAATAAATAAATAGAAAATAAATAGAAGGGGTAGGGAGGGAAACAGGAGGAGGAAGAGAAAATTGGTCTATGACTGAGGTTTCTGGGAAGGGGATGGTGTGTGGGAGGAGCAAAAGAAAGAGGAGGTCCCAGGGAGGCTCCAGTGGTGAGTGTGATGAAAGAATATGCAAAGGTAGAGGTTTGAAACTATGTCCCTAAGGATGTTCTGTGATGTATATCAATGTCATCTCAACACATATAAGTTTAAAAATTAATTTAAAAACTAATAACAGGTGAGGTATTAATCCATAGAATAAATAAATAACTACAAATTTATATGTCTTTGCTATAATGAATGGAATAACTTATCGTATGGCTACAACTATTCGTTGTTCCCTTCTTAGCCAACAGTTATTTACTCTTTATCTCTTGTATTTTTACATTTCTTTCATCTGTGAAACCTGCATGGGGCCTGGCCTCACATTTTTCCTTTAGTGGGCACTCAATAATTGCTTTTTACTGGCCAAGACAGGAATTCTAAACTTGGATTTGCAGAGGACATAGTGAGGAAGCGTTTACGCTCAATTCAGGCATTTTGTACTTTTTTTCATACTTTCCTTCATTTTCCCTTTTCTTTCTTTTGGTGACTTCTCTTTTCATCCTCAAATTGTGGTCTCTTCAGAAAATTTCACAGAGCAAAATTTATTTCCTGATGAATTATACATGAGTCAAACAGAGTCAAAGTAGACAGGGATATCATCAATGAATTGTCCGTGAGTGGCCAATATTGGAGACCTCTTCATTTCGAGGCTTGGATTTCCTCTCACGATTCCAGCACACAAATGCTGGCTGCGAATGCTGTCCTGTTTCATTTAAAGATCATGCCATTGATTTTAAATCACAACAGGAGGGATTTGTTTCTTTCCCTTTGCCTACCCTGATTTATATAACAGCAGTGGGCTACTTCACACGATACGAGACCCTACTTGAACTTGACAAGCTGTGGCTGATGAGAGCCCCACTATCTCTGCAAACCACACAGCATCGAAAAAAGCCCTCAAAAAGTGTTTCCAGGGCCTCTTGTCTCTTGGGGTCCTCTTTTCATCCATGAGATAGGAGTGAATATTCTTTTTTTTTTTTTTTAAAGATTTATTTATTTGTACATACAGAACTGGGCTACAGGCCAGAGGCTCAGGGGCAGTGAGAGGCTTCACCAGAGACAGAGTGGGGAGCAGAACACAAAGTACACTGCTGAGGGGAGCAGCGGGCGGGTCAGGAAAAGTCTGCCATGCCATGTGGTCACCTCCGGGGCAGGCGGGAATCGAACTCATGCGAAAGTGGCTTTAGCTTCTCAGTGCAGTGCTTTAACCCGCTGCGCCACCAGGGAGGGCCAGGAGTGAATATTCTTATACCACCTCTGGGGAGATGTCTTTGAGTACCATTCAAATCCCCACACCAGTGAGATTCCTTTCTGGGAGGCTCTGGGAGGCCAACATTTGGAGTTATGTGATACTTGAAACCTCACCTTTTGAAATGAGACAGCAGAAGACCCTTCAGGCTTGTGATTGGTGCAGGCAATGGGGTACCGATTGACCAGACCACTTCTAAGTGGCCAGTTTCAGGTGATAGTGGATTTTATAATTGTGACTTTGGAAAAAAAAACACGAGCCCAACTTCAAGGGATGACACATTTGCCTTGGTAAATTTCCTCTCACAGAAAACATGTTTCTTTAACAGAAATATCTCCCATAACACAACTGGATTGAAAATATACTCAACCTGATATTTTTGCCTTTAGTCTTAATGACTAAGTTGAATTGACCAAATTGTTGATATCATTGTGAAGAAATTTTTTAAGTTGGCTGGAAATAAACACAATTGAGTGGAAAACCAACAGTTAGGAGTTATATAACAATATGACCTATATTCTTTGCTGGCTAACTTTCTGTCTTTATTGTAGGATATAGTTAGGAAAGTTATTTCTTTTCCTTCTTTAGTGACAACAAAATTCTTCCTTTAAGCATTTTTGCAATTTTTATGGATCCAGATTGTGGTTCACAATAATCATGAAAAATTTTAACTTTCAATATTAAAAGAATGTTTTCATTTCTGGTTGGGAAAAAAATCAATTCCTAATAATTCCTGATTCTAGCACAAGAAGAGAATACGTGAACTTCTGTTGTTTTAAGTCACTGTGTTTTCTCCTGAATGCTTAAGGATTTCCCCTAACCATGAATTTCTTTGCCAATGTACATGTGAATCACTGCTTCTAGCATTAGAAAAATATTTGAAGAGTCAAGAGAACCCAGTGTGCCCCTTAGACATTCATATTTTTGAGTGAGGCAAGAGGGACATTTTGTTTATTACTGAATAAACCAAGAAAAGATTTTAAAATTAGTGCTTCTTTAACACAATGTAGTGGAGACTGACTCCACTTATTTTTTTAAAGATTAATTTTATTTATTTATGCATACAAGAACTGGGCAGAGACCAGAGGTTCAGGGGATAAGTATATTCACCAGAGACAGAGTGGGGAGCAAACCAGGCAGATTGACTGAATTTCACTGCTGAGGGGAGCAGCAGGCAAGACAGGAGGGTTCTGCCGCTTTTGATGTGGGCCAGCCCCCTGGCCAAATATCGAAGCCTCAGTGGCTGGTGATATCATGATAGAGATGAGACTTACCCCCTGCTCCTTCAGGGAGGCCCTGCCTCCATTTTGATGGTAGACACCTCTGGGGAGACTTCTGTGACTAGCATTCAGTCACCACACTGTGAGATTCCTTTCTGAGAGGGACCTGGGAAGATCCTTTGAAGGTCCTGTGCCTCCCTCACCTCTTCTGGCCTCACAGCTCAGCAAATGATCAGAAAGCTAGTCCCACCTTCCTTTAGAGTGTCCTCTTCCCTATTCTCTATCCATGATTCTAAAACCAGCTGAGACCAACTTGGGTGTCCTCCCTGCCCTCCCAGAAGACCAGCTTCTTCTATGTCTCTCTGTTCCAGGTGCCTCCTGCAACTTTACTCTTCATCTTCCCTTCCTCCCCAAGCCCTTCTCCCAGTCTCCTGTCCTCGCTGCTCAGCTCTGTCATTTCACTGGTGGGGCAAGGAATCTGGAGCCTCCACTTTCTACAGATAGCACTGTTACAGTATCCCTTTAACATATTTACCTTTGTTAAATCACCCTCTGTCATTCTGAAACAACAGTGGTTATGAGCATCTTTTCCAGTTGCTGCATATCTTGCAAGAACAGCAGGAGTTACAACAATGGGACAAAATCACCTTATCCCATTTTATTTTTTTAAAAGGTTTATTTATTTATGCATATAATAACTGGGGTAAAGGCCAGAGGTGCAGGGATGGTGACAGAGTGGGGAGAAGAACAGGCAGATTGACGCAGTACACTGCTGAGGGGAGCAGCGGGTGAGATGGGAGAGGTCTGCCACGCCATGTGGATCACCTCTAGGGTAGGGATCGAACTCACACTGAAGTGGCTGTGGCCAGCTTGCAGTGCTGCGTCCTAAGCTGTTGCGCCACTGGGGATCTCATTTTAATTTTTATTCATTTTTATTTTTGCATAGAACTAGGGTGTAGGCCAGAGATGTGATGTGGGGGTGATGAGAGGACTCCACAAAGACAGAGTGGGGAACAGAACAGGCAGATATACTGAAATCCATTGCTGAGGGGAGAAGCAACAGGCCAGACAGGAGAGGTCTGCTGAGCCATTTGGGTCATCAGCTCTATCGCTAGGGACTGAGCTCAGGCTGTAACAGTGATAGCACTGAGACTTTACCCCTAGGGAACCAGGGAGACCCTGCACCCCATTTTAAAAGGGGGAATAAACAGATTTTTAACAATAAGTTGAAAGATTTGTTTCAGAGTACAGGTACAAAAGAGCTTTGCAATCCTTGAGATAACCTTTCATTGCCCAGAAATTAAAATAGTCATTGAAAAATAAACTAATTGCCCAGCTCATTATTGGACAGACAAACTTCTGACGTGAGGAATGCTCAGTTTTCTTGCAATTCTAGATCCAAATTCAAGTTATGCCATTACTGAGCAGAGAACAACCCATCAGACACTACCAATTTGCATTTTTATACTTTGTTTCTTAACCCCATAACCCCTTCCCCACAAAGTTTTTGAGAGACGTTTTTCAGGCTCTCATGCTGTGAGCTTAACCTGTTCTTTTCTCAAATGCTGGTGGATCATTCTGCGCAATTAGGTAATAGGCCTACACTCCACAATTACTCCATTTTAGTCTCTATTGGAAATGGCAATCAAGAGGAAAGGGAGGTGGAGAGAGGTTGTTAAATAATCATCTTTTTCTAGACTGTCTTTACCAAGCAAAATTTTCCCTTTTGATCTCCCTCAAATCCTACTGGCTATATGCCTTCCCTTTATCATTCAGTCTTCAGCTTACACAAATGGCTCCTTTGTCTTGCTCCTTGTTGATTTTTGCTGTGAATGCAGCTCCATAACAGGAGGAGGAAAATTGCAGCACAGTGAATGGTGCCATTTTCCCTACCTCCATTTACATACAGCCTACATGTACTGGGACTACAATTCCCAGCATGCCATTCTGAATGGAGGCAGCTGGGAAGGAGTGAGGTGGATACATAAATGGATGTGGAGTGGAGGGGGTAGGGGAAAGGTGGAGGAGAAACCCAGGGGGGAGAGGAACATGGAGAGGCTGCTCCTGGGACTTTACTCCCTTCTTGTCTTAGCATAGTTTTATTATTGTCTTGACTCCATGGTAAATTATAAGGTACATTTTTAATTTTGGGCCTCTCCTCTGTCCTAGCTCCGTGGAACTTGCCTAATCCTTCCTTATCTTGTGGTTCTTTGTTGTAAAGGGTTTTAGACTGTGGCAAGCGTTTGTGGCTCACTTTGGGTTAAGTCTGTATGGCTGAGCCTTTGCCACAGGGGATGGGGTAGTTTTTGGAGTTCTATTGCGCCTCTGTTATTTGAAATCCCTTCTCTCTCTCTCTGTATACCTGTTAAAGATTTTCTACATTAATGGTCTGTGTATGCCAGCATACATGTGAATATCTCACCCCACCCTTTTTAGAACTCCTTAACATTTGGGGTCCCTGCATAGTCCTGGAACTCAGCAGTCACATTGTGGGTATCATTCATCTGGTAGCTACTCATCCATTCCTCTGTGAATTTCAGGTCTTTTTTGTTTTTCACCTTACTAGATTTTAAACTTTATACTCTCATGTGAAGCGAGAGAAATATCTTAGAGTTCCTTTTATCTTCTACGTTACTTTTTGAGTGACTTCAAAGGGTAACTGTTCCATAAATATATGTTGAATGTATGAATACTGGTTAGTTTTTGGCTTATTTTGACTTTAAAGAATAACTTGCATTTCAGACCTTTTGTATCAGTGAGCTTGACTGTAAAAGTGTGCTTAACAGACATGCATATGTACAGTTAATTCAATTCTGATCTGTTTATTGAGTGATTATCATGTGCTAGGGACTTTGCTAAGTTTGGGAAAGGCAGAGGTCACTAGGAAATGGCTACAATGTCAACAACTTTACTATGTAATAGGGAGCCAGGGACAGAAATCCATGTCATATGTTTTAGGATAGAGGTACATACACAGGGATTTATGTATAACACAGAAACTTTGAAGGGAAGTGATAACATGGTGAGTTTTGTTTCTTTTCTCAAAACAAGTGTCACAATAAGAAGACATCCTAACTCATTGTCTTCAGTTTCTCACATGGTAGCCCAGTGTTTACTGTTGCCTATCAATGCAATCTTACGCAACTGTTGGATAGAATTAAGTTCCATAAGCAAGTTAGAAAAACAATTTCAAATTGGCTTTTTCTCTGAGGACTTATGTTTTCTTTCTGCCCCAAATGATTTCTCTAATTGCTTATAGAATGTTGTAGAAAAAAAATTCAAAGATCAAGGAAGTTGACCACACTTTCCTTTATCAATTGGGTAGTAGAGAAATGAATAATTTCCTAGAAAATTTGTGCTAATAAGGAAGAACATTTTCATACTTTATTCCTACCTTAAAGATATATTAAAGATATGTTTAAGGTGACAGATTTGCAATTCTTTTGACAGATGACTCTGGTAATTGAGACATCTAGTTCTCCAAAGAGCAGCTTCAGTGCAAGAGTGTTAACATGAAACATCACCAATTGGCGAGTCCATTTATTGATTGTTTTGGGTTTTACATGGAATAATATCATTTGCATTGAGAATGAAATGAGGGCATTTAAACTGAACAAAAGGCACACAGGCCATTTTTGCTTTGTGACCCATGATTAATTTCTAGAAGGAAGCGAAACAAATTGCTGCCAGCATCCTTTTTTACTCAAGGCATGGGGGAGGGCAGTGACTTTCCAACCCCACGCTCTTTGTTGTTGTTATCCCCAGTATCTTCATATAATGTGAGGGTGCTTATATGGGAGAAACTGCTGGTTTGGTAGGAAGAACATATGTTCTGTAAAATAAAGCTGTGCATTTTTTATTTAAAAAGTGCTTTTTACAACAGCAGCATAATCTGCAGATGGAGCCGCTGATACGGCCAGCTTGCTGCTTGTTAAAGAGTTTATTCTACATTAAATGCACTCCCTAGGGCTGCATTTTTTCAGTGCTGTTACGACCACCAACCTTTCTTATTGAGAAGGTCAATAGGCCTGATATGAAGTCTTGTAAATCATCAACTCACTCTTTCTGTAATATCTAATGTGTCCCAGTTCACATGCCTTAAAAATTATAAACCAGGCCACATAATGTATATCAACTAAATAAATCAGCTGGTTTTCTTTTGGTTCTAGACAGATTAATTTCATTGCATTTCACAGGTTTTAGATAGTTCTAGCTCAGTGGAGAGGATCTTATTTAGTATTCAGGTATCAGAGAATTAGAAAGTGCATTTTAAATACTTTATATACACAATTTACTCTGAGGCATTAAAAGTAGTTACCTGAAATTTTTCAGAATATACTTAAAAAAAAACAAAAACAATGACTGGGGGTCTTCCCTGGTGGCGCAGGGGGTTAAAGCACAGCACTGAGAAGCTAAAGCCACTTCAGCATGAGTTCAATCCCTGCCCCAGGGTTGACCACATGGCAAGGCAGACCTCTCCTGACCTGCCCGCTGCTCCCCTCAGCAGTGTACTTCATCAGTCGGACTGTTCTGCTCCCCACTGTGTCTCTGGAATTTTCTCACCATCCCTGCACCTCTGGCCTGTACCCCAGCTCTGTATGCATAAATAAGTAACTCTTAAAAAAAAATGACTGGGCTGACTTATACTCAGGCACTCCATTATGTAGTGCATAGACTCCTTCTATGGAAAGGGGCTCCACAGTATACCTGTCCTTATCTGGAATTAGGGAATTCTTGGTCCATTCTCTCCCCATATGCTGTGAACATGGATTCTACATGTATAGCTTTCATTAGTGTTAGAATAAATTATATATTTTAAAAAATATGGGCGAATGAATTGGGTATTAGTATTAACTTATTCCGACTTCTTTGCAATTTCTTTATTCTTTTATTGATGGAAGAGCAAAAAGTGGCATTGTTGATGGCTTTCCAAATACTTTCCCAGCCAGTGTTTCTCAAGTGATTCTCTTGTCTCTTCTGGTTTTCAGGGTAATTTTGAGTTATGAATTTATTTCTTAAGTTAGCAACTTAGTGAGCCTTCTTTGTGGCCCTCTAGGAAGCAATTTAAAAAAAAAGTTTACAGAAGTGCATACTGTGGGCATCAATGCACAGAAACTGTATTGAAATGGGGGTGTGCAGGCTAGAAAGAGCCACATGTGTAAATCAGAAAATTACAGAACCCAGGATGACTTGCGCCTTTTACAAGAAGTCATGTTCTTTCCCCTTCTAATTGAATATAGACTGAGGTCCTCCATAGGTGGTATAGGGGGTTGCTAGCCTAGAATTTGGGGAATTACACAAGCATTTGCTGTGAATACTATATTTTTTCCTGTTGCTTCTGAATAAACCCATCTTGTTGCTGGAATAACTGATCACTTTTGTTTGAGGATAAATTTATCCAAAGTAGGAACAGCAAGCAACACTTTTGGAATCAGAAGGCAGAGATTCTGGTTCTAAATTTTGCACTGACTAAAAATGCCAATATGGGAAGGCATTTAGTTTCTCAGATATGCTTGATCCTCATTATTTTCAGCTTCCATTTTTATGAATTTCCCTACTTGCTAGCATTTGTTGTAACCCTGAAATCAACAGTTATGGTGCTTTCACAATTGTTTGTGAACTGCAAAGAGTGACAGCAATGTGAATCACTCTAAACACATCTTCCCAGCTTTTTTTTCAAGCAAGGTGATACTTCTTTCTTGTTTCAGCTCACCTACTCTAAGCAAATGACCTTCCAGGATTTATTTAGTGCAATTTTTTATTTGGTCTTTTTGTTGGTGATTTTTCTATTTAAAATGGCGTCCAAGGACAGTGCTGAGTGCTTTTAGTGCTCCTGAGTGTAAGAAATGGGTGATGAGCCTTTTTGAGATAATACATAAGTTAAGATTCACTTAGATGTGAGTTATAGGGCTATTTGTTGTGGGTTCAATGTTAATTAAGTAACGATACATATTAAATAAAGTGTCTCTAAGCAGAAACCACACAACACACACTGGTTGATAAAAATGTGACCAGAGACTTACGAGCCCCTAAGATGGTTTTTCCCCCTGAAGCAATGGTTCAGAGTTCACAAATTCTGGTTTGCAGTGACTTGGCAGAATATTTATAGTATATAATACCATGAGTAAAATGATTCCACTGTATAACTGTTTTGCAAAAGTAAAATGGTAATATCAACATTTTACAATGTTTATTTCAGGATTTTGAAAGGAAAGGCTTCACTCAGGAAAACAAGAGTCACTCTGTGTATTTCAGATATCAATACTAATACTAATAAAAATAAAACCAAAAGCTTCTCAGGAAGTTGCTTGATAAGTTTACATCTGTTTGCAGATAACTCTGAAGAATAGTTGCTTTTCCTTTTCCACCTACTGAACCCCATGTAAGTGTCTTTATTAGAAGATGCTAACTTGCAAACCTGTTGGGAAGAGCTACTGGAACATATATTTTTTTGCTCCTCCTCTGAGATCTTAAGAGTTTCATACTCTACTGACTGAGTCAACTGGGTAAATGCCCTCCTCTGAGATTTTAAAAGAGAGCAATTCAAGATTGCCAGAAAATAAACTAGAGCAAGGAGGATTAGTAGTAATAATAGTATTAATAATAATAGTAATAATAGTCTAGCAACAGTAATATCCCGACCAGGAACGGCATTGTTACACGGCATCTTCTGTGATAGCTACTGTCATAGACTCAGTCATGACTCATAAAAGTTCTCTGTTCACACCTATAGAACTTTCAGAACTGTGAGCACATCTTGACTTCAGAACATAGGTAAGGACTTACAGAATTCAGAACCTTCTAGTCTTTTCTGTGATGGATCAACACAAGGATTCTGATTGTGCTAACTTCCTCAGGCAATGGAGTCTCTTGACTGCTTGTTTACTTTCAAAGGCAGCTATTCTTAACGCTACCCAGGGTCAGACACTCACTCTTTAAGGGAAGTAGTCTTCAGGACTCAGGAACTATTTGCTCTCTGAGGATGTCCAAACATAACAGTGGTGATAGTTTAAAAATTCTTTATCCCGGCCCTCCCTGGTGGCGCAGCGGGTTGGAGCACAGCGGTGAGGGTCTGAAGCCACTTCCGCATGAGTTCGATTCCCGCCTGCCGCCTGCCCCGGAGGAGACCACGTGGCGGGCCAGACCTCTCCTGGCCGGCCCGCTGCTTCCCTCAGCAGTGTACTTTGTCATTCTGCCTGTTCTGCTCCCCACTCTGTCTCTGGTGAAGCCTCTCGCCGCCCCTGGGCCTCTGGCCTGTACCCCAGTTCTGTATGCACAAATAAATAAATAAATCTTAAAAAAAAAAAAAAATTCTTTATCCCAGATGCTTCTTAGCATTGTAACACAGAAGAAATTTCAAGTTTGATGGTGGAGACGTTTAGGTGAAGGGTCATTGTGATTTATAGGGAAAGTCTTGGTCTGGGAATGGTTGTATCTGAGTTGTAGTACTAGCAAGTTGACAGCTAATTAATGTAAAAATCATCATATTTTTAAACACAGTATTTCAAGTCATGACATAAAGCCTCTTGGGACTTTTGAACATGACTCCAGAAAGGTCACTTAAGCCCATGGTTTGATTGCAAAGTAAATGATCAGATGGGGTTTTTCAGCCTTCAAGTTTTAGTAGCAAGGCAATGAATTTTGGAATAAATGAGATGTTGAGATTTTTGATTTTAAAATTATTACTTTGTAGTTTTCCATATCAGCGAGTTCCTAGAGTTGGTTTACTTTGACACTTGTTTGTTTAACTTTACAGTTGTTTCAGAATTTAGATGGTAATTTTTAAAAAGATTTCTTATTTATGTATACAGGGCTGGGGTACAGACTAGAGGTGCAGGGGTGGTGATTCACCAGAGACAGAGTGGGGAGCAGAACAGGCAGATCATTGAAGTACATCGCTGAGGGGAGCAGGGAGCCAGACAGGAGAGGTCTGAGCCTCAAGGGTAGGGATCACTTCACAGGTGGGGATCGAACTCATGCTGAGGTGGCTTTAGCTTTTTAATGCTGTGCTTTAACCTGCTGCACCAGCAGGGAGGGCCCTACCTAGGTGGTAATTTTATCTTTTTACACTGTATGGCTTAAGGTTTTATTAGTTTACAACACTGTGCATGCTTTAAAGGCTCATGTTCATGCCTCGTCAGATGTATGTTACTGCACTACACTCATCACAAAACACCAATAATTCTATACCATATTCCAGTAAGCTCTCTTTTCCCTTTAATCCCAAACTCCATAGGCGCAAATCTGTAGTCAGATTTCTAGGCTTTGTTTCCCTTGACTTCTGTCTGGTCCCTTATTTTGTTTCTCTGTAATCCACACATTAGTGAAATCACTGGGTAGTTGTCTTTCTCCGCTGACTTATTTTGCTCAGTACAGTCCCCTCCAGCTCCATCCATGTGTCACAAATAGTAAGAGTTTATTTATTTATTTTTATAGCTTTCATTTTGGTCATATTATAAAGTCAAAATATCTTCAAGTGAGATCTTCTGTTACGGAAAAGTACTGGGTTTGTAACCGAGACTGCTCTCATCATCTTTCAGCATGAGAAGGCCTGCTTCCAGTTAACTCCTTTATAGGACCATAACTGGCTTCTTTTCATGGCTGATTACATTTTTATAGTTACTGTCTACATATATTTATGTAAATCCCTCTTCCTGGAAAGTTTCAGCTCAGCTGATAAAAAGCAGCCAGTTTGATTTCCATCCTTTTATAAGAGAATGATAAAAGCAGCCTAGGAAGTGTTGATCATTGAAGTTAAACAGTAGCTCTAAATTCTTTGACTTTCCAGGTTTGTCCTTTAATGGAAAATAATGCTGTAAATAGAAGTGAGCCCGTTAGCTAGAAACAATTCAAGAATTGAATTCAATAAAAACTCCCTTGGGTTTCTGCATGAAAGCTATTGAATTTGGCTACAAATGAACACAGAGTACCTTCATTTTTTTCCCTCATCCTTTTCCACCGTAGAGTCCTTGATTTAGTTTATTTGACAATAATGAATCTCCATTGACCTACCTGACTGTTATATTTAAATGCTACTATCATTTAAAGATAGGTACTCAGATACCTATTTCATTAAAAAAAATGTGTTGAGAAAGAATGTAACAGCTTGTTCAACCATCCTTCTTAACAGCTCCTTTGGACTCTTTCTGTGCTCTCAGCTAAATCCAAACTTGCAGAATTTCATTATGAGAGCTTATTGAGTCAATTCAATTACACGTGGAATTTGTGGTGGTCTGTCATGTTAGAGTTTCACCCGAGGGAACTACAAAGTGCATTCATTTTAATTTGGTTAAATCCAGATGAGGCTATCCTGATTGAAGAAATTTGGGGACTAGGTCCTGGTCATATTTACATTTTTAAATTGAAGCATACCGTAGACATGGTTAAGAACAGACCATGTACTGATCCTAAGTATATTTATAGCTGAGTGAATTTTTCCATCTGACTATACCCATCATAAAAACCCTGGTGAAGATAAAGGACATTTCTTGCATCCCAGAAAGTTCCTCCGTGCTTCTTCCGGAGCAGTCTTCTCACACACAGAGGTAGCTGCTATGTGAACTTAGCTTGCCATTGATTAATTTTCAACTTCTTAGAAATGAACCATGCAGGATATGCTCTTCAATGTTTTGTTTCATTCAATATAATAACTGAGTTCCATCCGTGTTGAATTTAATTTTATTACTGAGTGTTATTCAATTAGATGAACTCTACCAGAGCTTATTACCCATTCTCTTGTTGGGCACTTGGGTTGCTTCCAGTTCTGGATTAAGATGGAAAAATACTGAGATTAATATTTTTGAGTCTGACATATGGTGACTAGATGTGCTCATTTCTCCTGAACATGGTTTTGGTTTGAATTTTAGTTTGGCAGTGCTGGGTCAACAGACAGGCATGTCGTTGCTTTTCATAAATACTGTTAATAGCTTTCCAAAGTGACCATTCCAGTACAAGGGTTTGACTTGTTTCACATCCTTAGCACTATTTGGTAATGTCAGTCTTTTAAATAGTTACCCATTCGAGGACCTCTCTGGTGACCATAGGGTTAAGTTTCAGTGCTATCACCAATACTGCCTGAGTTCAATCACTGGCCAGGGAACAGACCTCTCCTGTCTCACCCACTGCTCCCCTCAGCAGTGGATTTCAGTACATCTGCCTGTTCTGTTCCCCATTCTGTCTCTGGTGAATCCTCTGAACCCTCCTCCCCCACCTCTGCCTACCCCCAAGTTTTTCTATACAAACTTTAAAAAAAATCCAATAAAAAATAAAAATTTAGTAGCCATTCTTGTGAAGAATTGTGCTATGTTCCTAAGTTCTATTCAGAGAATATTTCCCTGTTAAACATTGTTAAGCAGTGTTCCATAAATTTATTGATCATACTTATATATTTACATGTGTGAATAAAGTATCTGCTTATTTTGTATCCATTTGCCATTTTGAAAGTTGGCATTGTTTAATTTCTTCTTACTGGTATGTGAAGTTCTTTTCACATTTGGGATATAGGCTCTTTATTAGCTGTATGTATGCCAAATAAACCTTTTTTTTACCCTAGTCTTTCCACTCTTTTAATGATGTCTCTGGATAGTGGAAGTTAATAAAATAAAATTTATTCTGCTTTTTGTGGTATGCTTTTGTGTTCTATTTAAGAAATTTTTGCCTGTTATAAGAAGGGGCCTACTTTTTTTTTTTTTCCCCTCTGTGGCTATTTTATAAATACAATTCAAGGAACCAGAGTTTTTCAGGACAAAGGCAGTTGCTATGGGATTGTTCTTGTTTCTTCCTGAAAGAGTCACAATGAATATGTTTAATTATGATTCTCCTCATTTGCAATATATTAGAAAACAGATCAGATCTTAAAGTGGACTGATACATTCTTTGACTTACCAAGCAAAGCTGACTGTGTTTTCTGATACCTTGGTAAAAACATTTAGTAAAACATTTCAAATGTTGCAAAAGAAAAGGCCTGGGAAATATGTTAGTTGATAGGACTGTCTAATAGATGTTGAGGACTAAAAATATTTGTGACCCAAACGTTGGGCACAAAAAGGATTTTAGAAATCTTCTGGAGTCCTTATTTGGGAAGGTAGGCTAAAGGAATCAGCTTATCTTAGTGTTCTATAACTTCCCTTTCAGGTCAGTGGAATAAAGCTAATTCATGGAGTACAAAGCAATCAAGGGCATTCAGGGGACAGCACAAATGGAGGTGGCAGTGTCTCTCTGCTAGCACTTGGAAGTGACCATCACAGGTGAGATGACAATGGTCCTGGACTCTTGTGTCCCAGTGTTGGGTTACTTGTGTTCTCTATCAAACAGCAAAGCCAAGAGTCAGGCTGGGTCATCTGACCATCCATGCTGGCTATCTTCCATTATTCTTCTGACTCACTCTTGTTCTCACTGTCCTTGGCCTTGGTATTCTAACTGGTGCCTTGTGACTTCTGATTGGGTTTGCCCAAGGGGAAACACCAACAGAACCACATCAGAAGGACAGAGAATAAGAGGAAACTAATTATTCCCTCCCTTCAAGGTTGCTTCCAATAGCTCTGATCTCTGCCCTCAGGCCACAGCCCCTCTCAGTGGCTCTCTCCACTTGGTGTTGTTCCTGGTCTGGTAACTCCTCCTTCAGCTTGTGGCACTTACAGTTCACAACCGTTGTCTGTCCTAGTCGCCTGGACTCCCGTTATGATGCTATATACTGTCTTTTTGAGCCCCCCACCCCAACAGTTTCATCTTTCAACTCTCCTTTAATCATAATTTTATAAAATTGTCTGAGGGACACCACCTACATGCTAAATAGTAAGCAGCTCCCACTCCCATGCTATGTTCTGCCTTCTTTTTCAGCCTCTAATATGACCTGATACTTTCTGATGCACCTCCAGTAGATCATCTACTTCCCTTTTCTTTTCATCTGAATCTGAGTCTTCAGTTCTCAGCTTGAATATCAATCGCAAATTACTCAAAGAATTTTAAATATCACTCATTCGTAGCAACAGGTAATTGGAATAATAAGCCAGAAGTAGAAATATATATTTATGTTTGTGTTTTGTTTATGTGATCCATGAGAGATTTGTTTAGTTTTATTCTCTCACGATAGTATACCCAGCAAAGGTGCCTCCCCGGTGGCCTAGGGATTAAGTTTCAGCACTATCACCACTACAGCTGAGTTTAATCCCCAGCCAGGGAGCTGACCCACATAGGGCACAGCAGACCTCTCCTGACCCACCCACTGCTCCTCTCAGCAGTAGATTTCAGCAGATCTGCCTGTTTTGCTCCCCACTCTGTTTGTGGTGAATCCTCTCACCTCCTTCTCCTGTAACTCTGGCCTGCATCCAAATTCTTGTATGCAAAAAGTAAAAAAATAATCACCTGGCATAGTATTTGTAAATGTTCAATAAACATTTTTGAGTAAATTATTGACTAATAATTAACCAGATAATAGAATTCAGTTGTAATTAATCTTTGCCAAAAAAACAATAATCTTGTATCATTTAAAAAAATCACTAAGAGGAGAAATCAAACAATATACAAAAATAAACAATGTAAAAAAAAATAAATAAATCACTTAGCTTTGAGATAAGAAAAATGATACAACACATATTAGTAGTACTACTAAACTATAAGGGAAAAAGAAAAGCAACACATTTACCCAACGTATGTCACCCAAAGTGTCAAATCTCTCTTTTTATCCTCTTTATCTGTATACAATTTCTAAAACACTGCTATCATATGTAAATGCAATTTTTTTTTTTTTTTTTTTGCATGGAACTGTTGCATAAGCTTTAGCTACATTGGCCCTCCCTGGTGGTGCAATGGGTTAGGGTGCAGCGTTGCTATCTGGCCGCAACTGCTTCAGCGTGAATTGGATCCCCAGCCTTGGAGGTGACCCACATGGTGCGGCAGACCTCTCCTGACCTGCACCTGTTCTGCTCCCCACTCTGTCTCTGGTGAATCCTCTCATCACCCCCTGCACCTCTGGCCTGTACCCCAGTTCTGTATGCATAAGTAAATAAATCTTTTTAAAAAGCATGAGCTACATTGCTAAATAGGCTGAGTGGCAACTTTTT